>NC_041392.1:189612762-189684709 GCF_002162155.2 Triticum dicoccoides
TCATTTGACCGATTCCTCAGCGCTGACGTTTTCGTTTTTGAGTCAGCTTCCTTCCCTTCTTGTTCGTCGAAGAATAATTGAGCCCCTCATTGTGACTTTGCCCTTTCCATGGAGTACGATTTTTCTTAGGTAATGAAGTATTGATTCTTCTTTTGACGTATACTTCATCATCATCGTCATCTTCCCTCATTGGGTTGCCGTACTGATCATAGTCTTCCTCGTTGGTGACTCCATCCATTCCAATGATGTTCCTTTTGCCTCTCCTCATGACAACACGACTGGGATTGCATGGGTCGGTTATGAAGAAGCATTGTGTCACGTGCTTCGCGTGTACCCATGGCTCATTTTTTGCGATAGCGTTCACGGTAGCGCTCTTGGCGTTGGGTATAGTCATGGTAGTGAAAATCCGGTTTTCTCTTTCGACATTCTTAGCCCATCTGACACGGAACATCATCGTGTTGTGCAGTCCAGAGTAGTCAAGCTCCCAGATCTCCTCGACCCTTCCATAAAATCATTCAATTGCGCCGTTGTCACTGTCGGTCATGCATTCCATCGTCACCCCTGAGTTCTGATCATCACTGTCCATATCTTTGGCCTCCATGTAGAACGTGTATCCGTTGATATCATATGCCTGATAGGTTACGAGGTTGGGCGAGGGGCCATGTGCTAAGGCGTATATGAGCAATCCATCCTTAGAGCCCTCCTTCGGGGGATTAGCAATAATATGCTCTTTGAACTAATGCGGGAAAGTGGAGTTGTGCTCTCTAGTAACTTCGCCGTCTGTCTTGCATACCCCCCGGTCACGATACTTCTTTGCGATAATTTCTTTGTGGAGTGCCACGAAAGGATCTACCTTGTCTAGATGTTGTAGCACCACCAAGTTTGCTCTGTCAAAGTCGCTGCGTCGATCTTAGTATGCCACGTGCAATTCCCTGTGACCGTTGCAGTGACCTTCTCCTTCGAGCCTCCCATCGTGCTTGTTAACGGGCAAACCAACACTAACACCAGGCGGCTGGTCTGCGCCATATAGAAAATTCTCACAGAAAGAGGTGCACTCTTGTGTCAAATAGCCCTGGACGATGCTTCCATCCCGACGGGACATGTTATGAACGAATCCTTTGATGATCCCATTCATCCTCTCAAACGGCATCATGTTGTGCAGGAATGACGGCCCCAGGTCTATTATGTCATCCACAATATGGACACACAGATGCACCATGATGTCAAAGAACGCGGGCGGGAAGTACATATCAAGCTCATTCAGTATCACAACGATCTCTTCCTGTAGCCTTCGGAGCTGCTTCACACTGATCGACTTTCGAGAGATGACGTCGAAAAAGTTGCAGAGACCAATAAGCGTGTCACGGATGTGCTTGTCCATTATCCCTCTAAGGGCAACAGGTAGTATCTGCGTCATTATCACATGTCAGTCATGGGCTTCATCCCGCTCAACCTTTTCTTGTCCGTGTCTAGATATCTGCTTATCTTGCCACAGTAACCGGAACTAACTTTGACTCCTGTAAGGCACTTAAAGAATTGATGGATCTCAGCCTGACTTAAGGTGAAGCAAGAAGGGGGGCAATAATCCTCTTTCTTTATTTTCTTGCCCTTGTTCTCCCGTGCCTCTGTCTCCGTCTCTGTCTCGTCTCACATTTTACGGGGCGGCATGTGCAGATCTTCCCTGATTTTCAAATCTTGCATGTCTTTTCTTGCCTTCGGCCCATCCTTGGTCTTATTCGGCATGTTCATCAGTGTTGCGAGCAAGCTCTCAAGGACATTCTTACAGATATGCATTTGATCAAGGCAATGAGGTGCATCGAGTTTGTGCAAGTACTCCAAGTCCCAGAACACAGACCTCGTCTTCCATACCTTTAGCAGCGGCTCCGGCGCCTTTCTCATCGCCTTTCCCGATGCGGGGCACTCTTTCCAGTTTTTCAGCAGCTCATCGATTTCGGCACCGCTCCGCTTACGTGGAGGTCCTCGATGCTAAGCGTGACCATTGAATAGATCTCCACGGTTTCTCCATGGGTCGTCCTGTTCGAGCCATCTTCGATGCCCCATGTACACGATTTTCCCAGACCCGCCATCTTTCCTTGACGTTAGCTGCTGAGACATCGTATCATCCATGCACCGCGTGCATCCGCAATATCCATGGCACACCTGGCCTGCCACATATCCGTAACCGAGATAGTCCTGCACTGTCGTGATCAGCGTGGCTCTCATGTTGAAATTCTCGCCTTTGCTGGCGTCCCATGTCTTGGCCGGTGTTTTCGATAACGTGTCTAACTCCTCTTGAAGTAGCCCCAGATACAAATTAATATTATTTCCTAGTTGTTTTGGCCCTTGAATAAGCATGCTCATGTGAATGTACTTCGATTTCATGCACAACCAGGGGGGAGGTTGTACATCCATACAAACACGGGCCATGTGCTATGGTTGGTGTTCTGATTGCCAAATGGATTCATGCCATCGTTACACGCGCCGAGCGCGATGTTCCTTGCATCACATCCAAAATACCGATAGAAGCTGTTCAACGCTCTCCATTGGCTTCCATCCTTGACGTGTCTCAGCTTTGGATCATGTCCATCGTCGGGCTTCTTCCTCTCCGCATGCCAGCGCATTAGCTTTGCTTCCTTGGGATCTACAAAATACCTCTGGAGACGGGGAGTGATTGGTAAGTACCATACCACTTTCTAGGGACATTTCTTCCCAGCCTTCTTGTATCGAGAAGCATTGCACACCGGACAGCTTGTTTTTTCCGCGTGCTCCTTCTGATAAATTATGCACTCGTTGATGCATGCATGGTATCTAACGTGTGGCAGATCAAGAGGGCACACGATCTTCATGGCCTCATCAACACTACTAGGACATAGATTACCCGCGGGCAGAACATCCTTTAGGTACTTGAGATGCTCAACAAGGCTAGTGTCGGTCCATTTGTTTTTAGCCTTCGTCTTTAGGAGTTGGAGCGTGAAACTCAAGCGGGTCACCTCAGGATTGCAACCATCATACAATGGAGTTTTCGAGTCTACCACCAGTTGCTCCAGCATAGCCTCCTCTCTAGAAGCAGCTCTCTTAGTACTCGTCTCCTTGCGAAGCAATGCTTGAACATGAGGGTCCCGCATGATTGAACTTAGTACCGACAAACTCTGCTGCGTGGAGTCCATGTCATTCTCTCCACCGCCATGTCCGGCCCCTTCTCTGCCGCCATGTCCGGCCCCTTCTCCGCCGCCATGTCCGGCCTCTTCCCCGCCACCATTATCGACCATCTCTTCGTCTTGCCCCGTGTCATCATTGCCTACCCCGTCGGCATCCTCAACATTGTCATCCTCATCTTCAATTATCCATCGAGTATAGCCATCCATGAAACCAGTCATGAGCAGGTGCGCTTCGACAAGACCATCATCATGGGGGTCGAGCCAAACTATTCCTTTGCATTTTCGACATGGACATAAAACCTCTGTCAGGTTATTTTCCTTCATGTCCTGCACCGCCGACCGCAACCACCTGTCCACCATCGTTCCACTGACCATCGTCAACTCTGCATGGTAATAATAAACAAATTGATTATAAAAATGCATGCATTCATCAAAGTCATACAAAAATTCGGCATGACCTTCCTTAAAAATAGGACATATATAGATCTAGAGTTTGCCCGGAATTCGCCGAAACAGAAATAAATCAACATTTCGGCAAAACATAGGCAACTCAAAAGCACAATTTGGCGTCAACTCATGCCACACACAAAATTTCCATAAACATATCACACACACATAAACATATTTCCATTTTGCAAAAGCATGAAATTTTAATCACCTCTATCTCGAGATCGAGCACATGGTGGAGATTATGTTGTAGGGATATCAAAAGTGCACAAATCTCTTCTTGACAAAGATAGATCTAGTTAGGGGCAAATAGGTCACTTAACTAAATGCTACATCTACCTAGCTACCTAATTTGGGAGGAGACAACTTCAACTAGTGGAGGGGGAAGGAAAAAGAGAAAGGAGATGCATTAATGGAGGCGGTGTAGTTATAACTAGGAGTAATGAAGAGAGAAAAAGGTAGGTAGAAGAGGGAGAGTAATGGGGGGAGAAGTATTGAGGAAGAAGAAGAGTGAGAGAGGGAGGATGTGGGATGTAGGGGAAAGGGAGGACAGGAGATGGGGAGGGGGAGGTGTAAAAAGGTGGTGGGTGCTACGTCTTAGCAGTAGCGCGGGAGTAAAAGTGCGCTGCTGCTAAGAGCGTAGCAGCAGCGCGCTTTCCTATCACGCGCTACTGCTAAACGGACCAACCGTATGGACAATTTCAAAATTAGCAGCAGCGACGTGACTAAAAAGAGTGCTACTACTATGGCATTAGCAGCAGCGCGCTTCCTGATGCCGCGCTACTGGTAAACTTAGGTCGTTGTGTACTATCGGTGGATTTTTGTAGCAGCGCAGTTTAAACATCACGCGCTACTGCTAAATTTGCACCAGTAACGCGATTTCCATAATCGCGCTGCTACTAATTAGCAGCAGCGCCTCTTTTTATGCCGCGCTGCTGCTAAGATTCTGTGTATAAGGTTTTCCTTAGTAGTGTACGGACCCGAAGGTCTACAAAGGACTACTCACGCATCATTGGAGAGGCATCAATGGAAGTGGTGAACCCCTCCCTGATGGTGTCTAGATTGGATCTAGTGGTTCTGGACTCTACGGTGGATGGAATTGATTTTCATCGACTCTCCTAGGGTTTCTGGAATATTGGGGTATTTATAGAGCAAAGAGGCGGTCCGGAGGGGGCACCCAAGGTGGGCACAACCCACCAGGGCGCGCCTAGGCCTCCTGGCGCGCCCTGGTGGGTTGTGCTCCCCTCAGAGCACCCCCCAAGCGCTTCCTTGGCCCATTGGGTGTCTTCTGGTCCATAAAAAATCTCCATGAAGTTTTGTTGCATCTGGACTCCGTTTGGTATTGATTTCCTCCGATGTAAAAAACAGGCAAAAAACAGCAACTGGCACTTGGTACTATGTCAATAGATTAGTACCAAAAATGATATAAAATGACTATAAAATGATTATAAAACATCCAAGATTGATTATATAACAGCATGGAACAATCAAAAATTATAGATACGTTGGAGACGTATCAGTACAGAACGTACGGCACCTCCGACTTCTGCACACGTTCAGCTCGGTGATGGCCCTCGCCCTCTTGATCCAGCAAGACGTCGAGGTAGTAGATGAGTTCCGTCAGCACGATGGCATGGTGACTGTGATGGTGAAGTGATCCTCATAGGGCTTTGCCTAAGCACTACGAAAATATGACCGGGGGAGTAAACGATGGAGGGGGGCACCGCACACGGCTAAACAATTGTCTGGTGTGTGTTAGCCCCCCCCCCCCACATATATATAGCTGTGAGGGGGAGTGAAGGCAGTAGGAAGCACCCAAGTCGACCGAATCCTACTTGGGGTCTCCCCATGGCCGGCGCCCCATGCTTTATTTGCCGGAGGGGGAAGGAAAGAGGTGGGAGCAGGGAAGGAATGGGGAAGCCGAATCCCCCCTTTCCTTCTCCCTTCCCCTCTTTCCTTCTTCTTTGGTTCGGCCCATATGGGGGGGTGCACCAGCCCCTTGTGGCTGGTGCGTTTCCCCTCTTGGCCCATAAGGCCCATACCTTTTGCCGAGGGTGCCCAGAACCCCTTCCGGTGACCCGATATGTACCCTGTACCCTCCGGAACACTTCCGGTGTCCGAATACCATCGTCCTATATATCAATCTTTACCTCTCGACCATTTCGGAACTCCTCGTCATGTCCGTGATCTCATCCGGGGACTCTAAAAAACATTCTCTCACCAAATCCCATAACTCATATAATACTATATCGTCATCGAACGTTAAGCGTGCAGACCCTACGGGTTTGAGAACTATGTGGACATGACCAAGACACCTCTCCGGCCAATAACCAATAGCGAAACATGGATGCCCATATTGTCTCCTACATATTCTACGAAGATCTTTATCGGTCGAACCGTTATGACAACATATGTTATTCCCTTTGTCTATCAGTATGTTACTTTCCCGAGATTCGATCGTCGGTATCTTCATACCTAGTTCAATCTCTTTACCAGAAAGTCTCTTTACTCATTCAGTAATACATCACCTCGTGACCAACTGTTTAGTCATTTTCTTGCAAGCTTATGATGTGTATTACCGAGAGGGCCCAGAGGTACCTCTCCGATACTCGAAGTGAAAAATGTTAATCTCGATCTATGCCAACTCAACAAACACCTTCAGAGATACCTGTAGAGCATCTTTATATTCACCCAGTTATGTTGTGACGTTTGATAGCAAGCAAGGCATTCCTCTGGTATCCAGGAGTTGCATTAGCTCATAGTCTAAGGAATATGTATTTGACATGAAGAAAGCAATAGCAATAAAACTGGACGATCATAATGCTAAGCTAATGGATGGGTCTTGTCCATAATCATCCTTCTAATGATGTGATCATGTTATCAAATGACAACTGATGTCCATGGTTAGGAAACCTTAACCATCTTTGATCAACGAGCTAGTCTAGTAGAGGCTCACTAGGGACACGGTGTTTGTTTATGTATTCATACATGTATCAAGATTTCCGATCAATACGATTCTAGCATGAATAATAAACATTTATCATGAATAAGGAAATATAAAATAACAACTTTATTATTGCCTCTAGGGCATATTTCCTCCATATTTATCATAAAGATCAAATAGAATAGTATGATTATTGTGCTGGGATGTAAACTCAAATCTTCGTACGAATGAATCAATCAGGTGGTAGTACTGCCTGCACTTATCTAACACGAAGTCCTCAAGATTAACATTTTGTACCTACACATCAAATTCCTCTTTAAAACCTGCATGAACCATGAATTGATCCAACCGCCATTCGCAAGGACGTACTCGAGCTTCCCTTGGTGGTTCAAGATCCGTCTCACATATCACGAGCCTTGGGGCTTTCTTGCTTGAGGGGCCACCTTGGTACATCGTTCTAAACATTGTTCTTCCTCTGGAAAATTTCTGAAATGTTTAGTGACTCAAAATAAAAGTGAACCAAACTCAACAAGATTGATAGTAACTACTCCTACAAGTGTCTAGAAACTATATCATGCATCAAAACTACTTTGGACCATATAAATTTGACATGCAAGTTCAAGAACAAGGTCACCACAGCAGCAAATTTTTTCAATATATAAAGCACTAGAAGAAAAACTAATTGGACCATTGGAGGAGTCACGTATCGAAGAACAATCCCCCAAGACTGTTTTGCAAATGGAACTTTGCACAAGGAGATCGAAAATGGCAGCAAGATGAGCTAGAACACGAGTTTGAACAATGGGATGATTTTTTCTGCAGGAAGACGAAGTGGATGGTGATACGTCTCCAACGTATCTATAATTTTTGATTGCTCCATCCTATATTATCTACTATTTTGGACATTATTGGGCTTTATTATCCACTTTTACATTACTTTTGGGACTAACCTATTAACCGGAGGCCCAGCCCAGAATTGCTGTTTTTTGCCTGTTTTAGGGTTTCAAAGAAAAGGAATATCAAACGGAGTCGAAACGGAATGAAACCTTCGGAAACGTGATTTTCTCATCAGATAAGATCCAGGAGACTTGGACCCTCCGTCAAGAAAGCCACGAGGTGGTGACGAGGGTGGAGGGCGCTCCCCTAGGGCGCGCCCCCTGCCTCGTGGGCCCCTCGAAGCTTGACCGATGTACTTCTTCCTCCTATATATATCCACGTAACCCCAAACGATCAGATACGGAGGCAAAACCCTAATTCCACCGCCGCAAATTTTTGTATCCACGAGATCCTATCTTGGGGCCTGTTCCGGAGCTCCGCCGGAGGGGGCATCAATCACGGAGGGCTTCTAGATCACCATCCAAGCCTCTTCGTTGAAGTGTGAGTAGTTTACTTCAGACCTACGGGTCCATAGCTAGTAGCTAGATGGCTTCTTCTCTCTTTTTGGATCTCAATACAATGTTCTCCCCCTCTCTCGTGGAGATCTATTCGATGTAATCTTCTTTTTGCGATGTGTTTGTTGTGACTGATGAATTGTGGGTTTATGATCAAGTCTATCTATGAATAATTTTTGAATCTTATCTGAATTCTTTTATGTATGATTGGTTATCTTTGCAAGTCTCTTCTAATTATCAGTTTGGTTTGTCCTACTAGATTGGTTGTTCTTGCCATGGGAGAAGTGCTTAGCTTTGGGTTCGATCTTGCGGCGTCCTTTCCCAGTGATAGAAGGGGCAGCAAGGCACGTATTGTATCGTTGCCATTGAGGATAACAAGATGGGTTTTTTATCATATTGCGTGAAACTATCCCTCTACATCGTGTCATCTTGCTTAAGGCATTACTCTATTTTTAACTTAATACTCTAGATGCATGCTGGATAGCGGTTGATGAGTGGAGTAATAGTAGTAGATGCAGAATCATTTTGGTCTACTTATCTCGGACGTGATGCCTATATACATGATCAGTCCTAGATATTCTCAAGAGGTAGCAAGAAGAATTTCTGGCGCCGTTGCTGGGGAGTCTGCGCAAAAGTCAACATACCAAGTACCCATCACAATCCATATCTCCCGCATTACATTATTTGCCATTTGCCTCTCGTTTTCCTCTCCCACCAATTCACTCTTGCCGTTCTATTCGCCCTCTCTCTCTCTATCCTCCCTCTCCCTCTCTATTTGCCTCTTTTGCCCGTTTGCTTTTTGTTTGCTTGTGTAATTGTCGTCATGGCTAGTCTCATATCTTCTCCGTTGTCTCCCGAGAATGAAGTTCTAAATTTTAAACAAAGGGAGGGAGAAAATCTAAAAGATGCTTGGTATAGAATTTGCAATGCTCAAAATAGATCTACCAGGAAGCAATCTACTTCAGTTCTTCTACGCAATTTTTATGTAGGTGCTAGTCCTTGGTATAGATATATCCTTGATACCATTACCGTAGGGAATTTCTTGGGTAGCCATACTTTTTATTCTTATAATGCTATGTTAGATTTATTTGGCTCACCACCTCTTTTGGCTAATGGAACTATGTTAACTTTGGAGCATGTTATGCAAAGACTGAAAATTATTGAAAATAAAGTTGCTACCATTGAATTAATTGAAAATATAGATAAAAAGATCCATAATCAAATTACCCAATATGGATCTAGGGTAGGAATGACTTTGAAAAATATTAAGGAAAAGGAACCCATAGTTAATGAGAAAATAAATCTAGATTCCACTAGAATCGATAAACTTGAGGGTATAATTACAAACTTGGGAACCGCTTTTTCTTCCGTAAAGAATACTCCAAGTCCTCCTACTAAAATTGCCAAGATTATGTATGTTCCTAAAAATAAGGGTGAATCATCTAGTGAAGAAACTGCGGATCTTAAATCTATAAGTATTCATCCTAATCTTTTTTCTATCATTAAGCAATCAATTGGTAGAAATGAAATTTTTTGATCTTGTGCCTAAGAGTTTTATAATCACTAGAAAGAAATAAATTCCTAAGGGAGATAGATGCCTCATTGAAGAATTGCCTCCCAAAGATGGCAATACCTAGATCTATTCTTGCTTGTTATGCCTAGCTAGGGGCGTTAAACGATAGCGCTTGTTGGGAGGAAACCCAATTTTATTTTTATTCCTTGATTTTTGCTCCTGTTTAGTAATAAATAAATTATTTATCCCATGTTTTGGTTGTGTTTTTTGTGTTTAATTAGTGTTTGTGCCAAGTAGAACCGTTGGGAAGACTTGGGGAAAGTCTTGTTGAACTTGCTGTACAAAACAGAAACTTTAGCGCTCACGAGAACTGCTGTAATTTTTATTTGGAAAGTGATATTTAGTTAATTCTTTTTGCATATTATTAATAGATAAATTACTCACGCCAGAAATTTATTTTAGAATTTTAGGGGTTCCATATCTTGCGCTAGCTACAGATTACTACAGACTGTTCTGTTTTTGACAGATTCTTTTTTTCGTGTGTTGTTTGCTTATTTTGATGAATCTATGGCTAGTAAAATAGTTTATAATACATAGAGAAGTTGAAATACAGTAGGAATAACACCCATATAAATAAAGAATGAGTTCATTACAGTACCTTGAAGTGGTCTTTTGTTTTCTTTCGCTAACGGAGCGCACGAGTTTTCTACTTTAAGTTTTGTGTTGTGAAGTTTTCATGTTTTGGGTAAAGATTTGATGGATTATGGAACAAGGAGTGGCAAGAGCCTAAGCTTGTGGATTCCCATGGCACCCCCAAGATAATCTAAGGACACCTAAAAGCCAAATCTTGGAGATGCCCCGGAAGGCATCCCCTCTTTCGTCTACTTCTATCGGTAACTTTACTTGGAGCTATATTTTTATTCACCACATGATATGTGTTTTGCTTGGAGCGTCTTTTATAATTTGAGTATTTGATTGTTAGTCTACCACAATCATACTTGCTGTACACACCTTTTGAGAGAGCCATACATGATTTGGACTTTGATAGAATACTCTATGTGCTTCACTTATATCTTTTGAGTTATATAATTTTGCTCTAGTGCTTCACTTATATCTTTTAGAGCACGGTGGTGGATATGTTTTATATAAACTATTGATCTCTCATGCTTAAATTAGATTATTTTGAGAGTATTAATAGCATGGTAATTTTCTTAATAATAATATGATTGGTATTCAAGATTTGTAAAACTTTCTTTTGAGTGCGTTGAATACTAAGAAGAAATTGATGCTTGATAATTCTTTTGAGATATGAGGATGGTGATATTAGAGTCATGCTAGTTGAGTAGTTGTGAATTTGAGAAATGCTTGTTTTAAAGATTGTGATTCCCGTAGCATGCACGTATGGTGAACCGTTATGTGATGAAGTCATAGCATGATTTATTTATTGATTGTCTTCCTTATGAGTGGCGGTCGGGGACGAGCGATGGTGTTTTCCAACAAATCTATCCCCCTAGGAGCATGCACGTAATACTTTGCTTTGATAACTTCTAGATTTTCGCAATAAGTATATGAGTTCTTTATGACTAATGTTGAGTCAATGGATTATATGCACTTTCCTTCCTTCCACCATTGCTAGCCTCTCTAATACCGTGCACTTTTCGCCGGTATCATACACCCACCAAATACCTTCCTCAAAACAGCCACCATACCTACCTATCATGGCATTTCCATAGCCATTCCGAGATATATTGCCATGCAACTTTCCACCGTTCCTTTCATTATGACACGCTCCATCATTGTCATATTGCTAGCATGATCATGTAATTGACATTGTATTTGTGGCAAAGCCACCGTTCATAATTCTTTCATACATGTCACTCTTGATTCATTGCATATCCCGGTACACCGCCGGAGGCATTCATATAGAGTCATATTTTGTTCTAAGTATCGAGTTGTAATTGTTGAGTTGTAAGAAAAATAAAAGTGTGATGATCATAATTTTTAGAGCATTGTCCCAAGTGAGGAAAGGATGACGGAGACTATAATTTCCCCACAAGTCGGGATGAGACTCCGGACAAAAAAAGAGGCCATAAAAAAAGTGAAGGCTCACATAAAAAATGAGAGAAAAAGAGAGAAGGGACAATGTTACTATCCTTTTACCACATGTGTGCTTCAAAGTAGCACCATGATCTTCATGATAGAGAGTCTCTCATTATGTCACTTTCATATACTAGTGGGAATTTTTCATTATAGAACTTGGCTTGTATATTCCAATGATGGGCTTCCTCAAAATGCCCTAGGTCTTCGTGAGCAAGCGAGTTGGATGCACACCCACTTAGCTTCTTTTTGTTGAGCTTTCATATACTTATAGCTCTAGCGCATCCGTTGCATGGCAATCCATACTCACTCACATTGATATCTATCGATAGGCATCTCCATAGCCCGTTGATACACCTAGTTGATGTGAGACTATCTTCTCCCTTTTTGTCTTCTCCACAACCACCATTCTATTCCACCTATAGTGCTATATCCATGGCTCACGCTCATGTATTGCGTGAAGATCGAAAAAGTTTTGAAAATGTCAAAAGTATGAAACAATAGCTTGGCTTGTCATCAGGGTTGTGCATGATTTAAATACTTTGTGTGGTGAAGATAGAGCATAGCCAGACTATACGATTTTGTAGGGATAGCTTTCTTTGGCCATGTTATTTTGAGAAGACATAATTGCTTTGTTAGGATGCTTGAAGTATTACTATTTTTATGTCAACATGGACTTTTGTCTTGAATCTTTTGAATCTGAATATTCATACCAGAATTAAGAAGATTTACATTGAAATTATGCCAAGTAGCACTCCGCATCAAAAATTCTGTTTTTATCATTTATCTACACGAGGACGAGCAGGAATTAAGCTTGGGGATGCATGATACGTCTCTAACGTATCTACAATTTTTTATTGCTCCATGCTATATTATCTACTGTTTTGGACATTATTGGGATTTATTATCCACTTTTATATTATTTTTGGGACTAACCTATTAACCAGAGGCCCAGCCCAGAATTGTTGTTTTTTGCCTGTTTTAGGGTTTCAAAGAAAAGGAATATCAAACGGAGTGCAAACGGAATGAATCCTTCGGAAATGTGATTTTCTCATGAGATAAGATCCAGGAGACTCGTACCCTCCATCAAGAAAGCCACGAGGCGGTCACGAGGGTGGAGGGCACCGCCCCTAGGGCGCGCCCCCTGCCTCGTGGGCCCCTCGAAGCTCCACCGACGTACTTCTTCCTCCTATATATATCCACGTACCCCCAAACGATCAGATACGGAGCCAAAAACCTAATTCCACCGCAGAAACTTTCTGTATCCACGAGATCCCATATTGGGGCGTGTTCCGGAGCTCTGCCGGAGGGGGCATCGATCACGGAGGGCTTCTACATCATCATCCAAGCCTCCCCAATGAAGTGTGAGTAGTTTAGTTCAGACCTACGGGTCCATAGATAGTAGCTAGATGGCTTTGTCTTCTCTCTTTTTGGATCTCAATACAATGTTCTCCCCCTCTCTTGTGGAGATATATTTGATGTAATCTTATTTTTGAGGTGTGTCTGTTGAGAGCGATGAATTGTGGGTTTATGATCAAGTCTATCTAAGAATAATATTTGAATCTTCTCTGAATTTTTATGTGTATGATTGGTTATCTTTGAAAGTCTCTTCGAATTATCAGTTTGGTTTGGCCTACTAGATTTGTTGTTCTTGCCATGGGAGAAGTGCTTAGCTTTGGGTTCGATCTTGCGGTGTCCTTTACCAGTGACAGAAGGGGCAGCAAGGCACGTATTGTATCGTTGCCATCGAGGATAACAAGATGGGTTTTTTATCATATTGCATGAAACTATCCCTCTACATCATGTCATATTGCTTAAGGCGTTACTCTGTTTTTAACTTAATACTCTAGATGCATGCTAGATAGCGGTCGATGAGTGGAGTAATAGTAGTAGATGCAGAATCGCTTCGGTCTACTTGTCTCGGACGTGATGCCTATATACATGATCATACCTAGATATTCTCATAACTATTATCAATTCTGTCAATTGATCAACAGTAATTTGTTCACCCACCGTAGAATACTTATGCTCTTGAAAGAAGCCACTAGTGGAACCTATGGCCCCCTGGTCTCTTTCTCATCATATCAATCTCCATCACTTTATTATTGCCTTGCTTTTACTTTTTATTTTGCATCTCTATACCAAAAATACCAAAAATATTATTTACCATCTCTATCAGATCTCACTTTCTTAAGTGACCGTGAAGGGTTTGACAACCCCTAAGCGCGTTGGTTGCGTTGAGCTATTGTTTTTGTGTAGGTACGAGGGACTCGAGTGTAGCCTCCTAATGGATCGATACCTTGGTTCTCAAAAACTGAGGGAAATACTTACGCTACTTTGCTGCATCATCCCTTCCTCTTCGGGGAAATCCAACGCAGTGCTCAAGAGGTAGCAAGAAGAATTTCTGGCGCCGTTGCCGGGGAGTCTGCGCAAAAGTCAACATACCAAGTACCCATCACAATCCCTATCTCCCGCATTACATTATTTTCCATTTGCCTCTCATTTTCCTATCCCCCCCAATTAACCCTTGCTGTTCTATTCGCCCTCTCTCTCTATCCTCCCTCTCCCTCTCTATTTGCCTATTTTGCCCGTTTGCTTTTTGTTTGCTTGTGTGATTGTCGTCATGGCTAGTCTCATATCTTCTCCATTGTCTCCCGAGAAAGAAGTTCTAAATTTTAAACAAAGGGAGGGAGAAAATCTAAAAGATGCTTGGTATAGAATTTGCAATGCTCAAAATAGATCTACCAAGAAGTAATCTACTTCAGTTCTTCTCCGCAATTTTTATGTAGGTGCTATTCCTTGGTATAGATATATCCCTGATACCATTACCGGAGGGAATTTCTTGGGTAGCCATACTTTTTATTCTTATAATGCTATGTTAGATTTATTTGGCTCACCACCTCTTTTGGCTAATGGAACTATGTTAACTTTGGAGCATGTTATGCAAAGACTTGAAATCATTGAAAATAAAGTTGCTACCATTGAATTAACTGAAAATCTAGATAAAAAGATCCATGATCAAATTACCTAATATGGATCTAGGGTAGGAATGACTTTGAAAAATATTAAGGAAAAGGAACCCATAGTTAATGAGAAAATAAATCTAGATTCCACTAGAATCGGTAAACTTGAGGGTATCATTACAAACTTGGGAACCGCTTTTTCTTCCGTAAAGAATACTCCAAGTCCTCCTACTAAAATTGCCAAGATTATGTATGTTCCTAAAAATAAGGGTGAATCATCTAGTGAAGAAACTGTGGATCTTAAATCTATAAGTATTCATCCTAATCTTTTTTCTATCATTAAGGAATCAATTGCTACAAATGAATTTTTTTGGTCTTGTGCCTAAGAGTGTGATAATCACTAGAAAGAAATAAATTCCTAAGGTAGATAGATGCCTCATTGAAGAATTGCCTCCCAAAGATGGCAATACCTAGATCTATTCTTGCTTGTTATGCCTGGCTAGAGGCGTTAAACAATAGCGCTTGTTGGGAGGCAACCCAATTTTATTTTTATTCCTTGCTTTTTGCTCCTGTTTAGTAATAAATAAATTATTTAGCCTCTGTTTTGGTTGTGTTTTTTGTGTTTAATTAGTTTTTGTGCCAAGTAGAACCGTTGGGAAGACTTGGGGAAAGTCTTGTTGAACTTGCTGTAAAAAACAGAAACTTTAGCGCTTACGAGAACTGCTGTCATTTTTATTTGGGAAGTGACATTTAGTTAATTATTTTTGCAGATGATTAATAGATAAATTCCTCACGTCCAAAAATTTATTTTAGAATTTTCAGGGTTCCAGATCTTGCGCTAGCTACAGATTACTACAGACTGTTCTGTTTTTGACCAATTGTGTTTTTCGTGTGTTGTTTGCTTATTTTGATGAATCTATGGCTAGTAAAATAGTTTATAATCCATAGAGAAGTTGGAATACAGTAGGTATAATACCCATATAAATAAAGAATGAGCTCATTATAGTACCTTGAAGTGGTCTTTTGTTTTCTTTCGCTAACGGAGCTCACGAGTTTTCTACTTTAAGTTTTGTGTTGTGAAGTTTTCATGTTTTGGGTAAAGATTTGATGGATTATGGAACAAGGAGTGGCAAGAGCCTAAGCTTGTGGATGCCCATGGCACCCCCAAGATAATCTAAGGACACCTAAAAGCCAAAGCTTGGGGATGCCCCGGAAGGCATCCCCTCTTTCGTCTACTTCTATCGGTAACTTTACTTGGAGCTATATTTTTATTCACCACATGATATGTGTTTTGCTTGGAGCGTCTTTTATAATTTGAATCTTTGATTGTTAGTCTACCACAATCATACTTGATGTACACACCTTTTGAGAGAGCCATACATGATTTGGAATTTGATAGAATACTCTATGTGCTTCACTTATATCTTTTGAGTTATATAATTTTGCTCTAGTGCTTCACTTATATCTTTTAGAGCACGGTGGCGGATTTGTTTTATATAAACTATTGATCTCTCATGCTTCACTTAGATTATTTTGAGAGTCTTAATAGCATGGTAATTTGCTTAATAATAATATGATTGGTATTCAAGATTTGTAAAACTTTCTTTTGAGTGCATTGAATACTAAGAAGAAATTGATGCTCGATAATTGTTTTGAGATATGAGGATGGTGATATTAGATTCATACTAGTTGAGTAGTTGTGAATTTGAGAAATGCTTGTGTTAAAGATTGTGATTCCCGTAGCATGCACGTATGGTGAACCGTTATGTGATGAAGTCAGAGCATGATTTATTTATTGATTGTCTTCCTTATGAGTGGCGGTCGGGGACGAGCGATGGTCTTTTCCTACAAATCTATCCCCCTAGGAGCATCCGCGTAATACTTTGCTTTGATAACTTCTAGATTTTTGCAATAAGTATATGAGTTCTTTATGACTAATGTTGAGTCCATTGATTATACGCACTTTCCATCCTTCCACCATTGCTAGCCTCTCTAATACCGCGCACTTTTCGCCGGTATCATACACCCACCAAATACCTTCCTCAAAACAGCCACCATACCTACCTATCATGGCATTTCCATAGCCATTCCGAGATATATTGGCATGCAACTTTCCACCGTTCCGTTCATTATGACACGCTCCATCATTGTCATATTGCTAGCATGATCATGTAGTTGACATTGTATTTGTGGCAAAGCCACCGTTCATAATTCTTTCATACATGTCACTCTTGATTCATTGCATATCCCGGTACACCGCCGGAGGCATTCATATAGAGTCATATTTTGTTCTAAGTATCGAGTTGTAATTGTTGAGTTGTAAGAAAAATAAAAGTGTGATGATCATAATTTTTAGAGCATTGTCCCAAGTGAGGAAAGGATGATGGAGACTATGATTTCCCCACAAGTCGGGATGAGACTCCGGACAAAAAAAAGAGGCCATAAAAAAGTGAAGGCTCACATAAAAAAATGAGAGAGAAAGAGAGAAGGGACAATGTTACTATCCTTTTACCACACTTGTGCTTCAAAGTAGCACCATGATCTTCATGATAGAGAGTCTCTCATTATGTCACTTTCATATACTAGTGGGAATTTTTCATTATAGAACTTGGCTTGTATATTCCAATGATGGGCTTCCTCAAAATGCCCTAGGTCTTCGTGAGCAAGTGAGTTGGATGCACACCCACTTACTTTCTTTTTGTTGAGCTTTCATATACTTATAGCTCTAGCGCATCCGTTGCATGGCAATCCTACTCACTCACATTGATATCTATCAATGGGCATCTCCATAGCCCGTTGATACACCTAGTTCATGTGAGACTATCTTCACCCTTTTTGTCTTCTCCACAACCACCATTCTATTCCACCTATAGTGCTATATCCATGGCTCACAGTCATGTATTGCGTGAATATCGTAAAAGTTTTGAAAATGTCAAAAGTATGAAACAATAGCTTGGCTTGTCATCGAGGTTGTGCATGATTTAAATAGTTTGTGTGGTGAAGATAGAGCATAGCCAGACTATATGATTTTGTAGGGATAGCTTTCTTTGGCCATGTTATTTTGAGAAGACATAATTGCTTTGTTAGTATGCTCGAAGTATTATTATTTTTATGTCAACATGAACTTTTGTCTTGAATCTTTTGAATCTGAATATTCATACCACAATTAAGAAGATTTACATTGAAATTATGCCAAGTAGCACTCCGCATCAAAAATTCTGTTTTTATCATTTACCTACTCGAGGACGAGCAGGAATTAAGCTTGGGGATGCTTGATACGTCTCCAACGTATCTATAATTTTTGATTGCTCCATGCTATATTATCTACTGTTTTGGACATTATTGGGCTTTATTATCCACTTTTATATTATTTTTGGGACTAACCTATTAACCGAAGGCCCAGCCTAGTAGTTCTGTTTTTTTGCCTATTTTAGGGTTTCGAAGAAAAGGAATATCAAACGGAGTCCAAACGGAATGAAACCTTCGGAAACGTGATTTTCTCATCAGATAAGATCCAGGAGACTTGGACCCTCCGTCAAGAAAGCCACGAGGCGGTCACGAGGGTGGAGGGCGCTCCCCTGCCTCATGGGCCCCTCGAAGCTCCACCGACGTACTTATTCCTCCTATATATATCCACGTACCCCCAAACGATCAGATACGGAGCCAAAAACCTAATTCCACCGCCGCAACTTTCTGTATCTACGAGATCCCATCTTGGGGCCTGTTCCGGAGCTCCGCCGGAGGGGGCATCGATCACGGAGGGCTTCTACATCATGATCCAAGCCTATCCGATGAAGTGTGAGTAGTTTACTTCAGACCTACGGGTCCATAGCTAGTAGCTAGATTGCTTCTTCTCTCTTTTTGGATCTCAATAAAATGTTCTCCCCCTTTCTCGTGGAGATCTATTCGATGTAATCTTCTTTTTACGGTGTGTTTGTTGAGACCGATGAATTGTGGGTTTATGATCACGTCTATCTACGAATAATATTTGAATCTTCTCTGAATTCTTTTATGTATGATTGGTTATCCTCGCAAGTCTTTTGGAATTATCAGTTTGGTTTGGCCTACTAGATTGGTTGTTCTTGCCATGGGAGAAGTGCTTAGTTTTGGCTTCGATCTTGCGGTGTCCTTTCCCAGTGACAGAAGGGGCATCAAGGCATGTATTGTATTGTTGCCATCGAGGATAACAAGATGGGGTTTTTATCATATTGCATGAAACTATCCCTCAACATCATGTCATCTTTCTTAAGGCGTTACTCTATTTTTAACTTAATACTCTAGATGCATGCTGGATACGGTCGATGAGTGGAGTAATAGTAGTAGATGCAGAATCGTTTCGGTCTACTTGTCTCGGACGTGATGCCTATATACATGATCATACCAAGATATTCTCATAACTATGCTCAATTCTGTCAATTGCTCAACAGTAATTTGTTCACCCACCGTAGAATACTTATGCTCATGACAGAAGCCACTAGTGAAACCTATGGCCCCCGGGTCTCTTTCTCATCATATCAATCTCCATCACTTTATTATTGCTTTGCTTTTACTTTTTACTTTGCGTATTTATACCAAAATATTATTTATCATCTCTATTAGATCTTACTTTTGTAAGTGACCGTGAAGGGATTGACAACCCCTAAGCGCGTTGGTTGCGTTGAGCTATTGTTTTTGTGTAGGTACGAGGGATTCGAGCGTAGCCTCCTACTGGATTGATACCTTGGTTCTCAAAAACTGAGGGAAATACTTACGCTACTTTGCTGCATCATCCCTTCCTCTTCGGGGAAATCCAACGCAGTGCTCAAGAGGTAGCAGATGGGTGCTGGAATAAGTGAGGGGGACCCATGTGGGACCCACAAGGTAGGGGGCGCGCCCAGGGGGGTAGGGCGCGCCCTCCACCCTTGTGGCCCAGTAGTGCAGCCCCCTAGTGTGTTCTCAGTGCCAGAAATTTTCAAATATTCTATAAAAAATCATACTAAATTTTCAGGGCATTTGGAGAACTTCTATTTTAGGAACATTTTTTATTGCACGGATAATTCAGAAAATAGATGGATAATCCTATTTTTGCTTTATTTATTCTAAATAATAGAAAGTAAAAAGTGGGTACAGAAAGTTGTGCCCTCTAAATTCATCCATCTCATGCCCATCAAAAGGAATCCATTAACAAGGCTGAGCAAGTCTTATTAACAAACTTCTTCCGAATGACATGAAACCGGAGAACTTTCGAATAACACTAGGTTTCCTCAACGGGGATATGCTTGTCCCCAACAAAAAGAATATCATATTTCTTTTTAATAGTAGGATGTAGCGACCCGACCCGAATGGATCAAGCGCTCTGTGCTCAGGTGTCATCCCTGGATCAGTAATGCTGACACCACACAGTACATCGAAGGATTTATAACAAAGTGGCAATCACACACTTATTACATCGTTGTCTCAAAGAGAACTCATTACATTAAATATGGCTTAAGGCCATCTAGTGTCGATAACAGCGGAAGACTCGGAAGATAAATGGGTCCATCAACTCCAACGGCATCACCGAGTATAGAACCACAACCTAAAAACTCCTTACTCGTCGTCTGAAAAGTCTGCAACATGAGAAGTTGCAGCCCGAAAACGGGTCACCACATGGAATATGCTGGCAATGTAACACATAGAGAGTAATGGAATGAAACAGCTATACTATATGCATATATGGCTAATGGAAAGCTCTATGGTTACAGTTTTGCGTAAAGCCAATTTTCCCTACTGCAAAGGAATAAATTTATTTAACTATCATGGTGGTTGTTGAACATCGAGAATGGATGACAGCATTCCGATCCCAATTAAGTGAACAATTAAAACCCAACAACATTAATTAGAAGTAACATGTTGAGATTCACATGATATTCAAGTACTAGATACTCAAGATTGTCCATAACCGGGGACACGGCTAATCATGATTAGTTTGTACACTCTGCAGAGGTTTGCACACTTTTCCCCACAAGACTCGATCGCCTCCATTTGGTTTCTCGCACTACAAGGTGTTTGAGAAGACGGATGACCGAGACAAAGTCTTTCAGAAGCACTAGCACCTTACATGTGGATAGACCGGTACACCTACTTTCCCCTACATCTGCTAGTCTACCCGTAAGAGTTCACACGACTTAATCAACTATGCCAGAGCCCATAATGGCTTGTGGCTGCACACGGAAGTTTCTAGCATGAAAGATCTTATGATCCCTTTGAGCCTGGGTGGCGGTCCAAAATAAAACAGGCAAGTCCTGATAGACATCAGGTGCCTTAATCCACCCAGATGTGTGTTTAAGTTGCCACCTTAGATAAACCATTAAAATTATCAACTCACATCTGTCATGGATATCACTCACCCAATCCACGTCTACTAGCATAGCATGGCATAATAAGCAAACGTAGAAGTAACTCCCAAAGGTTTCATAATAATACAGGTGATAGTTACTACCTCATCTACTTCCCATCCCATAGTTTAATTAGATCCTAATCATGCAATGTGAGAGGATTGATCTAATGCAATAAAACATGGGTTGTAGAAAAGGTATGATCAAAGTGTTACTTGCCTTGCTGATGATCCGCGAGACCTAGGGTTTCGAAGAAACAAGCGGCGCAATCCGGGTGATCTATCGCAGACAAACAACAAGCATACAATAAGTACTCATCTAATGCATAGGTAAAACTTGAACAAGAGAACGAACCAGAAAATTCAACTTAAGAACTCCGGTTGCAAAGAAAGAACGAACCGAACAAAGAAACAGAAAACAAACGGCGGAAGAAAACAACTCGGTTCTAGCAAGTTGAAACTAGGTCAAATTTTATCGGGGCAAAAACTTGTTTGAGTTGATTAGACGGAACGGCGGTTTCGAAACGAAACTCCAGGCGCTTGAATCACCTGATTCCGATAAACGAGCGAGAAGAAAGACTAGAACAAAGATCGGATCTGAGATCGCGATCGCGGAATAAATCCGACGAAAAGAAAGAGACGAAGGGTTAAACGAACGGGCGTCGTTAACCGGGAAAAAATCGGTGATCACGTTCGTTGAGACGAAAGGTCCGAAAGAAGAACGAAAACCGATCTAGGGGTTTCGGAAGAAAACCGAAACAAAAACCGGAAGAAAAAAAAAGAATTGGAGAGAAAACGGAACGGTTCTTTTAGAAAAAAACCGGACCGGGGAAGAAAAAGAGAGGCGCGGCTACCTCGGGAGGCGGGCTCCGGGCGGCGACGGCTAAGGGCGGCGGCGGCTTAGGCGCGGGGCGGCGCGGCTAAGGCGGCGGCTTGGGCTGCGCGCTGCTGCTTGCTGCGGCTTAGGATGGAAAGGGGCTTGGGGTTTTGATGTGAGGAGAGGGGGGGTGTTGGTATTTATAAAGGTGAGGGGAGGGGGTTTCTTGGGGTAGGGGACAAGAAATAGAGTAGGAATAGGAAAGAAAAAGAGGAAACGGAGTAGGACTAAAGTCCTACTAGGACTCCAAAAGGGGCGGTGGCGGCGGCCTCCTGGCGCCTGGCGCGCGCGGCGCGGGCGATGGCCTGGCCGGCCGGCTGCTGGCTGGGCCTTGGCCCAGGGCGCTGCAAGATTTTTTTTTAATCGGTTTCGCGCGCAGAAAAACAAAAGAAAAACTATCTAAACGAACTCCGAAATTACTAAAGTAAATTTTCTCCGACTCCTAAAAATGAGCCGAACAAAATGAACTTTACTCCGGACCTAGAATGCAATTTTCGAAAACGCGCATTGTTCCCTATCCAAATAAAAGCAAACAAAACTCCGGCAAAACGAAATTTGATCTATTTATTAAATCTTCATTTTTCCTCAATTTTGAGAAAGTCATATTATTCCCTCTCTTATATTTTTTATATCGGAAAAATTATTGAAGATGAAATAAATAAATCAAATGATCCTCTTTTCAAATTCGAGAAAACTCTCAAATATGAAAATAACGAAATCTCCAACTCTCTCCGAAGGTCCTTGAGTTGCGTGAAATTTCTAGGATCAACCAAAATGCAAGAAAATATGCTATGCATGATGATCTAGTGTATAACATTCCAAATTGAAAATTTGGGATGTTACATAGGAAGAAGGAATTCAAAACCTCCAATAGCAATAGTTAAAACTTTTCCAATAGAATTGATGATATTCACTTGAGGTTGTTTCTTCGGAAAGTGTACTATATGCTCATTACCATTAACATGAAAAGTGACATTTCCCTTGTTGCAATCGATAACAGCCCCTGCAGTGTTCAAAAAGGGTCTACCAACGATGATCGACATACTGTCGTCCTCAGGAATATCAAGAATAACAAAGTCCATTAAGATAGTAATGTTTGCAACCACAACAGGCACATCGTCACAAATACCGATGGTTATAGGAGTTGATTTATTAGCCATTTGCAAAGAGATTTTAGTAGGTGTCAACTTATTCAATTCAAGTCTACAATACAAAGAGAAAGGCATAACACTAACACTGGCTCCCAAATCACATAAAGCAGTTTCAACATAGTTTCTTTTAATAGAGCATGGTATAGTTGGTATTCCTGGATCTCCAAGTTTCTTTGGTATTCCACCCTTAAGAGTATAATTAGCAAGCATGGTGGAAATTTCAGCTTTCGGTGTCTTTCTTTTATTTGTAACAATATCTTTCATGTACTTGGCATAAGGAGACATTTTCAGAATAACAGTCAAACGCATACGCAAAAAGACAGGTCTAAGCATTTCAACAAAGCACTCAAAATCCTCATCATCCATTTTCTTGGATGATTGACGGGGAAATTGCATGAGCTTCTGACCCCAAGGTTAACTTTCTTTACCATGATTCCTAGCAACGAAGTCTCTCTTCTCATAGCATTGATTCTTAGATTGGGGATTATCAAGAACAACAACAGGTTCAGTCTCCACATCATTATCATTACTAGGTTGAGCATCAACATGAACATTGATACGTCTCCGACATATCTACAATTTATGAAGTATTCATGCCATGTTTACAATGATTCCATATGATTTTGGTATGATTTGATTAGAACTAACCCGGTCTGACGTTGTTTTCAGCAGAACTAACGTGGTGTTGTTTTTCTGCAGAAATAAAAGTCCTCGGAACAAGCTGAAAATTAACGAAGAACTTTTCTATAAAATATGAAAAATACTAGAAGAAAAAGATACGGAAGAGGAGTCCCGGGCCGCCACAAGGGTCCCCCCTGGGGCGCGCCCCTCGACCTTGTGATCGCCTCGTGGGGCCCCCTGACGTGAAACTGACGCCAACTCCTCCTATAAATCCAAAAAAACCATAACAGAAGAGAGATCGGGAGTTCCGCCTCCGTAAGCCTCTGTAGCCATGAAAAACCAATCTAGGCCCTCTCTCGCACCCTGCCAAAGGGGGCCAACATCACCGTAGGCCATGGAGGAGGAAGCCGGAGGGCTCACCATCATCATGGAGGCCAAGGACCAGAGGGGGAACCTTTCCCCATCTAAGGGGGAGGCCATGGAGGAGGAAGCACAAAGGGGATAATCGCTACCCCTCTCTCTTGATGGCGCCGGAGTGCCATTGGGGAAACAATTGCCACGGTGATCATCTTCATCAACATCACCATCCTCATCTCTTTTACGTGGTCCACTCTCCTGCACCCCGTTGTAATCCCCTACTTGAACATGGTGCTTTATGCCACATATTATGATCCAATGATGTGTTGCCATCCTATGATGTTTTGAGTAGATTTCTTTTGTCTTTTCAGTTGATTGATGATATAGATTGGTTTGAGTTGTATGTCTTATTTTGGTGCCGTCCTATGGTGCCTTCCATGCCGCACACACGTGAAGGATTCCCGCTGTAGGGTGTTGCAATACGTTCATGATTCCCTTATAGTGGGTTGCTAGAGTGAAAGAAGCTTAAACCCAAGTAAGGGGGTTGTTGCGTATGGGATAAAGGGGACTTGATATGTTAATGTTATGGTTGGGTTTTACCTTGATGATCTTTAGTAGTTGTGGATGCTTGCTAGAGTTCCGATCATAAGTGCATATGATCGAAGAAGAGAAAGTATGTTAGCTTATGCCTCTCCCTCATATGAAATTGCAATAATGATTACCGATCTTGTTAACAATCACCTAGGATAATTCCGCACACCGACCAATCATTATTCCGCACTCGCTATTTATAATATATAGTAATATATTCTAACTTTATGATAACAACACCTACTTTTATATTTTAGTTCTCCGATATCATGCAAAGTTATCCTCTTCATACCCACAACGTAGTTTTATTTCTCATTTCTAGTTGGAAGCAAACGTTCGGTGTACGTAGAGTTGTATCAGTGGAAGATAGGACTTGAGAGAATATTGATCTTACCTTTAGCTCCTTGTGGGTTCGACACTCCATACTTATCACTTCCACCTTTGGAAAGTCCTATGATGATTCCTTGCACTTGAGGATTATCAAGCTCTTTTTTGGCACCGTTGCCGGTGAGCAATAGCGTGGGGTTGATATTTTCGCGTATGCTTGTTTGCTTTATTCATTAAGTAGATTTTGTTTTCCCTTTTTTTAGTTGTGGGTGAAACAAACAAAAAAATACAAAATGGAAATACCAGAAAAAAATATTTGCCTCCTATGCCTAAAAACTTTTTGAAAAAGAGAAGTGATTGGAAGGTTATGCATTGGAGAAGTGAGGGTCGACCTTGAACACTTGTGTTCATGATCATGGAAACAATGTAGACTTTTTCATGGAAGTTTCTCAAAAATAAGTATCCCCTTGTATATATTCATTGTATTATAAAATTAAGGTGCCAAGGTTTTGTTTTAGAATGTTTAAATTGCTTGTTTGGTGTGTGCAGCAGAAAAACAGAAACATTGCGTGTAGTGTTTGAATTCTTTTTTTTACTGGAGCATGATAAAATCTTGAAATTTCTACATGACTGCCCAACAAATTGCTTAGATTGTCCTATTCTTTTAGAATTTTTGAAGTTACAGAAGTATATGAAAGATCCATATTGCTACAGACTATCATGTTCTTAACAAATTTTGTTTTCTATGTGTTGTTCGCTTATTTTGATGAATCTATGGGTTGTATCGGGGGGTACGACCCATGGTGAAGTTGGAATACAGTAGGTATAATGCTAATATGAAATTGGACTGGGTTTACAACAGTACCTAGAGGTGGTGATTTGCTTTATTATACTAACGAATCTCACAAAGTTTTTTGTTGTGTTTTGTGTGGATGAAGTGTTCGAAGAACGAGGAGTTACCGATATGAGAAGAATAAGGAGAGGCAAGGGTCCAAGATTGGAGATGCCCAAGGCACCCCAAGTAAATATTTAAATGATACTCAAGCATCTAAGCTTGGGGATGCCCCGGTTGGCATCCCATCTTTCTTCTTCAACAATTATGGGTATACCTCGTGAAAGTGCGTTATATCGACTAGAGGGGGGTGAATAGGCAATTTTTATGAAATTCTTCACTAAGGAATTTGCCGGTGAGGAAATTCCTTAGCGAAGAACTACTAGCAGCGGAATAAGTACTCAAAAGTAAACATGACAGAATACAAGCATGGTCATCATGATGAAATGAAGACAGGCACAGAGTACAGGTAGCGTGAGCACAGGATAACACAAGATGAAGACAAACAGACTAAAGAAATTGAACTGAGGAAATTGAGAAAGTCTTCAGTCAAAGTCTTCAAACACAGATATGAAGGAAATGAAAGATTTGAGGAAATAGAACCAGTAAGCTTGGTGAAGACAATGATTTGGTAGACCAGTTCCAACTGCTGTCTCAGTTGTACGTCTGGTTGGAGCGGATGAGTATTTAAACTCGAGGACACACAGTCCCGGACACCCAGTCCTGAGCACGCAGCTCAGGACACCCAGTCCTCGCCGTATTCTCCTTGAACTAAGGTCACACAGACCTCATCCAATCACTCGTGGTAAGTCTTCAGGCGACTTCCAAACCTTCACAAACTTGGTCACTCGGCAATCCACAGTTCCTCTTGGATGCTCTAGACCATGACGCCTAACCGTCTGGAAGAAGCACAATCTTCAAAGGTAACAAGCGTCGGATCCACGCAGGATCAATCTCTTCAGTGATGCTCAATCACTTGGGGTTTGTAGGTGTTTGGGTTTGGGTTTTTGGTTTTTCCTCACTTGATGATTTTCGCTCAAAGTCCTTGGAGGATGGGTTGCTCTCAAATGACAAGTGTCAGTTTCTCTCGGGGCAGACAACCAGCTAGTCGTTGTAGGGGGCGGCTATTTATAGCCTAGAGAGCAGCCCGACATGATAAGACATAAATGCCCTTCAATGATATGACCGTTAGGTGGGTAGATATTTTGGGACAGTTGGCGCATAGCGCAGCAACGGTCGGAATTTTGAGTAGCAAAATCCTCAGGCCTATCATGTTCCTCATTGTGTAGGCAATCCGCACTGGCAAATTCCTAACTCCTCAGTCAGGACAAATTCCTCAGAGACCAGAAGAACTTCGACTCTGTCACTGAAGAAATTGACTGAACTGTATGAGATTTCCAATGGCTTCACTCGAAGGGATTCGTAAGTGTAGGATTTTGAGTTGAGCATCACATGGAAATTTTTCCTTAGTATTTCCTCGACCCCCTTTAACAGTACGGTGTTTCCTATGACTCAAGAAAGGGAAAATCAAACTATGAAAACAAAAGTCTTCACGCTTCATGTTCCTCGAATGAATACCAAGTCTTCACGGTCACACCAATTTCTTCACTTTCAAAGTCTTCAGAAAGTCTTCAGAGATTTAAAGTCTTCAGTCGAAGAACTTCATTTTTAGGGGTCGACTTTCTCTGTAAATATCAAACTCCTCATAGACTTATACACCTGTGTATACTCACAAACGCATTAGTTCCTTAACCTATAAGTCTTCAATACACCAAAACCACTAAGGGGCACTAGATGCACTTACAATCTCCCCCTTTTTGGTGATTGATGACAATATAGGTTAAGTTTTCAACGGGGATAAACATATGAAGTGTAAATACTGATATTGAGGAATTTGATTGCAAGATATAGAAGAACTCCCCCTGAAGATGTACATAGTGAGGAATTTGCTTTTGAAGCAATGCACACTTGAAGAGTTGAATCATGGAGATCTCCCCCTATATCTTATAATTCATACACGCATTTGACGTATCACAATGAAGAATTTGAAATGCATGATGAAATATGGTGACTGATGTAATTCAACATGTGTGCATTAACATATATGAGGAATAAGCATGCAGGAAAACATATCAAAATATCAGAGCACCATCGGGTTTAAGTTTACAACTCGATCCAATAAAGTGTCAGAAGAACGAGAGTTGTAACTTAACAAAAAAATGCCCATATAGAAAGACCCGCTTGAAGACTAACTCAAAATTCTCCCCCTTTGTCATCAAATGACCAAAAGGATAGAATATGAGGACTAACGCCCCTGAATAATATTAAGTTGATGAAGGAGCACCAGCATTGTTGGGGTCGTTTGTGTAGTAGGGTCTGCCGCAGTGTCGTCCAAGTCTTCATTTTCATCGGTGTCGTGCGATGAAGATAATGAGCTGGCCACCAGAGAAGGAACCTTGACCTTCTTGAATTTCTTCGGTGGAGGTGCAGACCAGTCAAAATCTTCTTTGAGACCCATTTTCTTCAGATCTTCTTCACCATACAGATGTGATAGGATGGCCCAGGTGCGACCGAAGACTTCATGGAGGTAGTAATGGTTTTTCTTCACTGCATTGTGTGTAGCAGTCATGTTGTGAAGAAATGAACCAAACTGACGCTTAACCCATTTGTGATTTCGATCCACCTTCTGGTGAAGACTAAGCAGAAGTTCACGGTCAGTCATCAATGGCAGAGCAGTGGCTTGAGGAGTGGACTTGGGTGCATTGGCAGAGTCATGTGTGGCAGAGTCATCATTGGTGGAATAAGAAGCAGCTTTGTGAAATTGACCATCCAATGGACGAATGCCTTCATCTATTACAGCTGGTGCCTTGCCCTTTCCATCAACTGAGGAATAGGTCTGCTTGAGGACTTCAATTGGGGGCAAGTAGCTGAGGTGATTCTGAAAATCAGCTTTGTAGTTGAGTGAAGACCTTGTCCTGAGGAATCTCATAATCCAAGGTGCATAAGGCTTCAGCTCATGAAGAAATCGTGATAATTGACAGGAATGCCATGAACGATGCTGAATACCAGATTCTTCATGATGCCAACAATTTCCTCATCAGATGAGTCATGGCCTTTGATAGGACTCATTGTCCTCGTAAGAATACGATAGACAGTTTTGGGCACATAAAGCAATTCCTTCACGAGGAATTTGGTTCTTGGGGCCTGTCCTGGCTTCAAAGATTTCATCAGCACTTGCATGTAATGATTTGTAAGCTCAGGTTCACTATAGATGCAACGATCTTCTTCAAGGGGAGGACTGAGTGGTAAGGCACGAAGCAATTCAGAAGCTGGTGCAGTGTAGTGAGTGTTTTCAGACATCCAGTCCAGCACCCATGAATTCACATCTTCAGAATCTCCTATGATGTGCAGCGATGCCTAGAATTGAAGAATCAGTTCTTCATTCCAATCGCAGATGTCAGAGCAAAAGTTTAGCAGTCCAGCGTCGTGAAGAACACTAAGGACTAGTGTGAAGCATGGCAGAGATTCCATATCCACGTGAGGAATGTGCTCATGGTAGAAGATTTTCTCTTTGTTGAATAGCACTAAGGAATATAAATTGGCTTGACTAGCAGTCCAGAAACGCTTCTTCCTAATGTGAGCAGAGTTATAAGGGTTGTAGTCTTCGGAGAATACATGCTCGCCGAAGAAATCATCAGCCTTGAACTTTTGCTTGCGTGAGAATGGATCCTTTGGCTTGGG
This sequence comes from Triticum dicoccoides, assembly GCF_002162155.2. Lineage (NCBI taxonomy): Eukaryota > Viridiplantae > Streptophyta > Magnoliopsida > Poales > Poaceae > Triticum > Triticum dicoccoides. The sequence goes on from NC_041392.1 coordinate 189,642,128, forward strand.
CAGAGGAGTTTCAGTGAGTTGCATCACGACCTCAGGAATCTTAATCGTAGGTTCTTGAGGCTGAGGAATTTCTGGTTCCTCTGCAGTGCCAGTCTGTGTCTTCAGTTGTTCAGCAGTAGCAGTTTCTTCAGCACTAGTGGCCGGAATTTCCTCATGGACAGATGCAGTGGGATGAGTTTCTTCAGTGCCCATTTGAACAGTTTGTGCGGGGGACTGAGAAATTTGCTGTAGAGGGGTGAAGAGTGGAGAATTGGGGTGCTGACTTTCCCAAATGTCCTCAGTCATCACTGGTGTGGAGCAGCCAACATCCACATCTTCATCTTCCATTTCTTCAATGCCATCCTCTTCAGCTGTGAACTGAGGCATGTGCGAGGAGATGACAGGTGTTGAAGGGATCGCATCCACTTCAATTTCTTCATCCAACTGCTCAGACGAAGCAGCAGAAGGAGTTTCTTCATCAGATCCACTGGGGATCACATATTCTTCATCAAAAGGAACAAGGTCCTTTGATGGTCTGGTTGAGATGGGAACAGCATCAATGGGATTAGTAAATGAACTTGTCATAGGCTTCATCTTCTTCGGAGCTGAAGAATCTGAAACAACTGATGCTTTCCTTTTCTTCACTGCAGCACACTCTGGAGCCTTGGTCTTCTTCACATCTGATGCAGATGGAAGGACTGGAGTTGAAGTAGGCGCAGGACCAGCTGAGGAATCTGGTTGATTTTCTTCATTTTCGTCAGGCGCACCACTAGTGGGTGCCCTGGCAATTTCTTCAGCGGCTGGAATGCAGTCATCAGCCTTGGAACTCACATTTTCTTCAGCAGCCTGATTGTCATCAGCGGTGCTGGCATGTTCTTCAGTAGGCTAAGCAGATGCTTTAGCCTGAGGAACTTCCTGTTGCGTTGGGGCTGCAACATTTGAGGTGAAGTTATCGGCAAGTTTCACAAAACAAACCTTGGCTCCAAGCCAATCAGCGCGATGTGGGTCAAAGTCATCACTGAGTTTCATGATCTCAGTTTGAATAGTGACAAGTTTTTAGTTATCATAGAGCAAATGTTTTTCTTCAGATAGCGGTCTTTCTTGTACTGCGCTTTCTTGATCTGCCTGGCCTTCTCAAATTTCCACATTTCTTCTTGCATGAAGTGGGTCAGCATGTGACTTTGGCCAGGAGTCAGTTTGAAATCGGGCATGGGAGTGTTGGGGTCCTTGTGGCAAACATCAATGTATTCAAGGATCAACTTGGGATCCAAAAGCAGTGGCACCTTTGTTCCCTTGGCTCCAGCGGCCCTGACTTGCCTATCTCTGATGATTTCTGCAAGTTCATCATCATCAGCTTCATCTTCTTCAGACGATACTTGGAAAGCGACCTGCTTCTTCTGAGGACTTGGTCGAGGACCGTGTCCAGCAGTTGACTTTGTCTTCAGTAGTGAGGGGCCAGCTGAGGAACTTGGTGCAGCTGAGGAACTAGCTGAGACGCCTGAGGCAATGGTGATGCCTGCAGTCCTTTGGCACGAGGCGAGATGCACAGGTGCTGAGGATTTAGTCGGAACAGCTGAGGGCTTTGGTGGAGGAGCTAAGGACTTGGGAGGAGCGGGAGGAGCATGAGGAATTGGCCATGAGGGCTTTGAGGATTCTGGCCGTGAGGGCATTGTTGAGGAACTTGGCCTTGAGGGCACTATTGGTGAAGCACTTGTCTTGCATGCATGCTTCTTTGCCATAGCCTTCTTCGGCTTGATAGCAGAGGCCTCAGCAGAGGCAGCAGCAGCAGCAGAGTCTTCATTGAATTTCCTCACTGCTTCTCTGGCTTGCTTAGCCAACTTGGCTTGGCGCTTGGCCCATTCATCAGGGTAGTCCTCACCGCGCTTGAGGCTGGTGGGATCAGCTATTTGGCCAGGTGCCAATGGAGGTCTTGGGCATGGAGGATTGAGTGCGAATTTCTTCATATACTTGGGAGTGACATATCTATACTCCCTCCACTCTCTAGCCCATCTCCTCTCTATCTTCTGAATGCGCACCTTGCGCTCATTCTTGGTTTCCTCGGTAGGTGTGCAGTACCCAGCATATATTTCATCAGGGATCTCCAACGTTGTATTGAACTCAGGCCTCTTTCCTCCTTTCTGTGGCTTCTTACCATCGGCCATTTTCTTCAGTTGAGGAATTTGAACAATCGAATTCTTTGAAGAAGTATGCAAATTTTCTTCGAGGAACGCTGCAAATGAGTTAAGTTGATGAGAACCTAGTGATTCAGCAGCTGACATGAGTACCTATGAACAGAGTATAGTTGCGAGGAATTTGGAGAGGTCATATGCGTTCTCAGAAGGTTTTTTCAAAAAGAACAAGTTTGAGGAATTTGACCAGATGAGTCTTGAAGAATTTCACTAAGCGTTCTTTGTCTTAGGTTCCAGAGTTGTATAGATCGAAGATCCACAAAATTGAGGAATCTTGAAGAACAATGATGCTTAGAGAAACGAATCAAGAACAGATGACTTGTGAGGTGTTTAGTGTGTGAAGATATGAAGAAAAACACCTTTGAATATTTTGTAGATAATCATTCGAATCAATGAGGGTAGTAAAAGTGACTTTTAATTACCCTTAACGAAGAACACGACGAACTGGAGTGAGGATATGTGAAGTTCCTCTGTGCAGATCTTCCATGCCCTAACTTGGCGGAGGAAGACGGCTACGGCAGCGGCGGAGTGAAGATTTCCGCGGTCGGCGCGAGTACGTTGGCGACGAGGTCGAGGCAGTGAAGCTCTTCCTCACCGGCGCCGATGAAGTAGCGGCGGCGCTAGGGTTTGATAAGCTCGAGCTAGAGAGAGATCGAGCAGAGTAAAAGAAGTGAGGAAGGGAAGGAGGGGTATTTATAGCCACGGTGTAAAACTGCTCGCCCGAAGAAATTGGACAAACGTGCCCCTGACCCTTCTCATTCGCACGACATGTGTCACCCACGTACTGAGAGGTGGAGATCGTGTGCGATCGTGGGTGAGTGGATAAGTATATCGTGGGATGCGGAACGGTTTGAGCGGCAAAGTCGAAAATTTAGATAAGATAGGTTTTAAAGTTCTGTTCGCAATTTCTTCAGCTGACAAGGACACAGTGAAGATTTTGAACGAGTTTCAAATAGAATGCACCTGAAGAATTTGTGAATAGATTGGGTTGAGTATAACATAGAGGGGAAGGGTCCGATCACATTCACTTAGTAGAAAACCAACTTGAAGAATTAGTAATAAGTGAATGTTGCAGAGGACATAAACTCATATATATATATATATATATAGCCAATGAATAAAAACGACGGAAACAGTGAAGACAATGCGAAGTTGAAGAATATAAACAATTGAGGAATTTCAACTTTTGGTGGTGGCGTGACCCACCGTATAAGAATGATGATTTCAGACACCGCATACAAATTATGGTAGGGTTCTGAGAATCAATTCTTCGTTAATTTCTTCACACTTAGAGTGTTATTCTTCATTGATTGAAGAAAAACGTTTCTTCATGTGTTGCACATCTAAGTCATCAATTTTGCATAAGTGTTAGGATGAGTGTCCTTTTCAAAGAACATTCGAAGATTCTAGGATATTTAGCTCACACCACAAATTGCTAAATATCTTCTCATCCAAGGGCTTTGTGAAGATATCGGCTAGCTGTTCTTTAGTCTACACATGCTCAATAGAAATGTCGCCCTTGAACACATGATCACGAAGAAAATGATGACGAATCTGAATGTGTGAGGGAGTCCTGGATTAGGGGGTGTTCGGGTAGCCGGACTATACCTTCAGCCGGACTCCAGGACTATGAAGATACAACATTGAAGACTTCGTCCCGTGTCCGGATGGGACTTTCCTTGGCATGGAAGGCAAGCTTGGCGATGCGGATATTAAAGATCTCCTACCATTGTAACCGACTCTATGTAACCCTAACCCTATCCGGTGTCTATATAAACCGGAGGGTTGTAGTCTGTAGGCAATCAACTCCATACACAACAATCATACCATAGGCTAGCTCTAGGGTTTAGCCTCCTTGATCTCGTGGTAGATCTACTCTTGTACTACCCATATCATCAATATTAGTCAAGCAGGACATAGTGTTTTACCTCCATCAAGAGGGCCCGAACCTGGGTAAAACATCGTGTTCCCTGCCTCCTGTTACCATTCGGCCTAGACGCACAGTTCGGGACCCCCTACCCGACATCCGCCGGTTTTGACACCGACATTGGTGCTTTCATTGAGAGTTCCTCTGTGCCGTCACAATCAGGAAGGATGCCTCCTCCCGTCTTTAAAGACAGCGCCGTTGCTAAGGGAGCCTTGGCTGTCGGCCAAACCCTCCGGCTAGGTGGTTTCCTCATGACCGCCTGTTCGGCTGTTGTGCCGACGGTGACCTCTCGGGTCATCAAAAGCAACCTACACGTCAGCTCGGAGCTCGTCGAGCAGCTAGATCCAATGGAGCTCTCTTCCGTAAACGAGCTCTTGGATCACATCGCCGCCCTGGGGGTCGCTACGGATTACGACCAAGTTGGGCTTAAACCTGATCTAAGAGAAATTAACTCTCCCCAAGTCACCCACCATGTTGCCGTGGTAGAGGCGCAGTGCGGCGACCCTTCATCTATTTTAAGGACTAGCTACGTCCGAATTCCCGACTCCTCCAAGCCGGATACCCACGGAGAGGAGGATGTAACTCAAGACCTGAGCTTAGGATCAGGCAACGGGCTAGATTCGTTGGACAACATCCAAGAATCCGAACTTCAGAGTTCGGAAACTCTTTGGCCTCCGAATCTTGGATTGGGTGAGGTTTTAGATTCAATGACACCCGCCCACCAGAACATAAGCGATCTCTCCCAAATCAGGTAGAAGCCTGAGGAAACAGTACATCACTACTGGGCCAGATTCCTCCTGGTTATGAACAGGATAAAGGATTGCCGCGAGGGAGACGCAATCTCAATTTTCTGCAGTAATTGCACGGACGAGGGAATCCTTAACACCGTAAGTCGTCGTGATATTACACGCTTCGCTGACTTGGCGTCCATAGTACAAAAATATTGTGCGATGGAAAGCGCCTGGAAAACTTAAATAAAATTTTGGGATAATCCGGCCTTGAATAGTAATCCCGTCCGAACTAAGAGGGTGCATCATCATAGGACACCCGGGATAAACACCAAAAAGCCAAAACCCTCTACAGGGCATGGAACCGTACTGGAAAGGTGGCTTGATGGACCCTGTAGAATTCACAGTACAGAGGACGCCACACCAACTCACAGCCTTAGAGCATGTTGGATACTCCGGCAGGTGGCCAAAATTGGCAAGGACCTCTTAATTCTGGAGGCCGCAGAAAGCCAGCCCGAGGACACCAGTACCGCTCTCACAGTCTTCGAGACTTTCGCATCAAACAATGTGCGAAAAAGAACACCCGCAGCCTTGCCGAAGTCTATCAAGTTGCAACAATAAATCCATGGAGCGACACTGCCATTACCTTCAACGCAAGTGATGAACCTAGATTCCGAACAGCCCGAGCACCAGCCCCATAGTGGACGGCTTTTGCCTCACCAAGGTTCTCATGGATGGAGGCAGCGGACTGAACCTCATTTATGAGGAAACCCTTCAAAAAATGGAAATAGACTGGAACCGCATCGGGCGAAGCAGCACAACCTTTAGAGGAATAATCCCCAGTCGAGAAGCGCGCTGCACAGGAAAAATCACACTAGATGTGGTGTTCGGCACGCCAGATAATTACAGATCCGAAGAAGTCACGTTTCAGGTGGCCCTGTTTAAGAGCGGATATCACGCTTTACTAGGGAGGGAAGCATTCACAATCTTCCAAGCAATACCCCATTACGGGTACATGAAGCTTAAGATGCCCGGGCCGAATGGAATTATCACTCTAGCTAGTGATCCAGACATAGCACTCCGCGCCGAAAACAAGACAGCCGCATTAGCCCTTGAGGCGCTATCCGAAGCCTTAGCGGCCGAGGAACTGACTGCGCTGTGCTCCACGGTTAATAGGGATGATGTGATACTCGATAAGAGATCCAAATCCACATCCTTCAAGCCAGCCGACGAAATAGTCAAATTCCAGGTCCATCCAACGGACCCCAATAAAACAGCTTCAATCGGGGCACGACTGAACCCTGAAGCAGACGCCGCACTGCGAGAGTTCCTACGAGAGAACTAGGACATCTTCACCTGGCACCCTTCAGACATGCCAGGGATCCCATGCAGGCTGGCTGAACACAGCTTAAATATCCTAAAAGGATTTAAACCTGTCAAACAAGCCCTTCAGCGTTTTTCTGAACCCAAGAGACAGGCTATGGGAGAGGAGCTAGCCAAGCTATTGGAGGCCGGATTCATCAGAGACATAAAACATCCGTACTGGCTAGCAAACCTGGTGATGGTACCAAAGAAGGACAAATCCTGGCGCCTGTGTGTTAATTTTAAAGACCTTAACAAGGCTTGCCCAAAGGATCCCTTCCCCCTCCCCCGCATCGATCAAATTATTGATGCCACCGCAGGACACGATTTGTTGTGTTTCCTTGAAGCATACTCCGGTTACCATAAAATTAAGATGGCAGAATCAGACCAAGCTGCAACAGCATTCATCACAACATACGACCCATTCTGCTTCAACACAATGCCCTTCGGGCTGAAAAACGCCGGCGCAACATATTAGCGCATGATCAAAACATGTCTGGCAAATCAGATTGGCAAAACAGTGGAGGCGTATGTGGATGATGTGGTCGTCAAATCAAGACATGTCGAATCTCTAGTAGACGACTTGAGGCTTACATTCGATAACCTCCGAAAATATGACATCAAGCTCAACCCGGAAAAATGCGTCTTCGGCGTTCCAGCCGGAAAGCTCTTGGGCTTCATTGTATCCGGTAGAGGAATTGAAGCAAATCCAGCCAAGATCTGAGCTTTGTCACAATTGGATATCCCAAAGGACCTCAAACAAATACAAAAATTAACCGAATGTGTGGCGGCTTTAAGCTGCTTCATCTCCCGCTTGGGAGAAAAGGCACTACCCTTCTATCGCCTCCTTCGGCGCACTGAACACTTCGAGTGGACGGAGGCCGCCACGGCCGGACTTGATGAAATAAAAGCCATATTGGCAACAAACCCAGTCCTGGCCGCGCCGAACACCGGCGAACCAATGTTATTGTACATTGCAGCAACACATCAAGTTGTCAGCGCAGTGCTCGTTGTCGAGCGGGAAACGGATGGACACAAATTCCCCCTTCAAAGGCCAGTCTACTACGTATCCACTGTCCTCACTCCATGCAAATCACGGTTCCCGCATTATCAAAAGATTGCATACGCGGTATTCATGGCATCCCGGAAGCTACGACACTACTTTCAAGAGTGTTCCATAACAGTAGCCTCGGAAGTACCACTCAACGATATTATTAACAACCGGGACGCAATGGGCCGGATTGCAAAATGGGCCATCGAGCTTCTCTCATTCAATATAACCTATAAGCCACGGCGAGCTATTAAATCGCAAGTTTTGGCCGACTTCGTCGCAGAATGGACGGAGGCCGAGCTCCCTAAAGAGTATGGCACATATTCAAACTAGATTATGCATTTCGACGGCTCCAAAATGTTGGCCGGACTGGGGGCTGGCGTCGTCCTGACGTCCCCCACAGGAGACACAGTCCAATATGTGCTCCAGATCATGTACACGGATTCCAACAATGAAGCCGAATATGAGGCCCTCCTACATGGTCTCCGGATAGCAGTATCCATGGTTATCCAGCGCCTAGAGGTACGTGGGGATTCAAACCTCGCGATATCCCAAATAAATGGAGACTTCGATTCCAAGGACCCAAAAATGTCAGCTTATCGCAACACCGTCCTAAAAATGTCAGCTCGGTTCAAAGGGCTGGAGTTTCACCATATAGCCCGAGAAAACAATCAAGCAACGGACGTCCTGGCACGCATCGGAGCAAAACGCGATGCAGCCCCCCCCCCCAACATCTTTTTGGAAAGATTGTTCAAGCCATCCGTAGCATGGGAGGGGGAACCCGCAAATAACAGCCCGGACCCAGCCGCACCACTCGACGCCGAACAATCTGACACAATTGGAGGCTCTGCAAATGAAATTACACCTTCAGCCCACGTAATAATGGCGGTCATTGCCCCGTGGACAAAACCATTCCTAGCCTACCTTACTAGGCAGGAACTCCCGGAGGACCAAAACGAGGCCCGCTGCATAGTGCGGCGATCTAAAGCCTATAGAGTCTATGAGGGAGATCTTTATAAGAAAAGCATTACCGGAGTCCTTCAAAGGTGCATCTCCGAAGAGGAAGGGCGGAACCTTCTGGCTGAAATTCATGCCGGACTCGGTGGTCACCATGCCGCTGCTTGGTCCCTTGTTAGCAAGGCTTTCCGTACATGCTTTTATTGGCCGACGGCCCGGACGGACGCTCAGGACCTAGTCCAACGATGCGCTGGTTGCCAACTTTTTGCCAACCAAAGCCATATGCCACCCACCGCTCTCCAAACTATACCCATCATCTGGCCTTTTGCGGTCTGGGGGCTTGACATGGTCGGACCCCTTAAAGGTGGGACCGATAGGAAAAAATACTTACTGGTCATGGTGGATAAATTCACCAAATGGATAGAAGCCAAGCCTGTTAAAACGGCCGAATTCGGACCTGTGATAGACTTCATATCCGGGGTTGTAAACCGTTATGGCGTCCCCCACAGCATCATAACCGATAACGGTACAAACTTTACCGCCGACGAGGTAAAACTCTGGTGCAAAAACATGGGCATCAAGCTCGATTATGCTTCCGTCTATCACCTAGAAACCAACGGCCAGGTCGAATGTGCAAATGGTCTTATCATGAGCGGCATTAAACCCAGACTGGTGCAGTCCCTCAAGGAATCTAACACGCACTGGGTAGAGGAGCTCGACTCTGTGCTATGGGGGTTGCGGACCACGCCAAATCGCACCACCGGATACACACCATTTTTTATGGTGTATGGCGCAGAGGCAGTTCTGCCCTGCGACATAATTCATGACTCACCTAGAGTGCGCATGTACGAAGAAAGAGAAGCCGAGCTCGATCGGCAGGACAACTTGGACGCCCTGGAGGAGGAGCGTGACGTGGCAAAAGCCCGTTCCGCATTTTATCAACAGCAGGCCCGAAGATATCAAAGCAGAGAAGTACGGGCCAAAAGTTACAATGTTGGCGAACTAGTTCTACGCCTGCCGGATAACAAAAAGGACAAACTCAAGCCCAAGTGGGAAGGTCCATTCATAATCGACCAAGTCCTGACTGGCGGGGAATACCGCCTGCGAGATGCATCGGATAATCGACTCGAGCCGAACCCGTGGAACGCCACCCGTCTCCGAAGATTCTATGCCTAGCGCCGGACTCTGTGTTCATCTCCTTCCTCTGTCCATTTTTTGCATTTTTTCTGTCTTACATTTCTCTCCTTCCCCTCTTTTCTTTTATAGCCCTTAAAGGCTCATCTAGTGACGCGCCACTCGCGCTCATTAAACCTGGGGGCTTCTTTAACAGAAGCTTATTTATACGGGCTTCACGCCCAACACATGCGTCAAACTTCCGCATGTACCTTTTTATTCACCATTATATGCATCGATATGACTTAAGTTTTGGCCAAGCTGGGTTGCCTGGCTCCTATGCTTACCCCTACGTTCCCGATTGTTTGGCTAGGCGGTAAAGGGAGCACCTCTGCGATTGTTACTGCCGGGTCAGCCGGATGTGTACCTCAGACTGGGTGAAGCCGAAAGTTAGCATTCTTAAGGGAATATTTGGTCGGTGAGATAAAAGATGATCTTTTTACTCATTTTATGCGCCCCCAGATGCTTTTTTCTGCGTCTTTTACGCAGTCCGGACATGCACTTTAGGGCATGCCTCCCAGCGAAAGGAACCCCTAACGGAACTATTCTCTCTGGAAGATGTTTCTTACTAACCATGTAATATAACATAACTAGTTGGGCACTTGTTTGATAAAGCACTAATGACCCCTACGCCTGGTCTCCATGCATACCACGGTTCTTATATAACCGCTATGGTATTCGGACACACTCCGGACCGTCAGGTCCCGAGGTTGAAGTGAAAAGGTCGGCAACGACAAACGATCTACAATCCAGCTAGAAGGCATTAAACATGTCAATTCAAAATTACATAGTCATTCTGACTGATTGTATTCCTCTTCTATACCATCTAACAGGCTTTCTAATTTACAGTCCTGCTGGGAATACTTCGCGGCTAACTCTACTTGGCCGTATACTAAGCTCACAGGGATCTCCTTCCCGTCAGGCCCCACTGGTCCGACCTCGGCAGGCTTCCCTAGCGCCTTGTCGGCAGGCCGATATCTTCCACAACCGGAAGCGCCGCCGAGCTCCCTTCAGCTTCTCCGCAAGCTCTCCAAGGCCCTCGGGCATGGAGTGGGCAGGCCATAAGGCTTGGGCAACACCTCGCATCGCCTGGCGAATTCGCTCGTGCAGTTGCATGAGTTCGGGAAGAAGGTCACCCGTAGAACCGGGCATCTCCTCTGTAGGACGACCTGTGAGCATACCTACAGACATTACTCTGTTAGTCGACTTCCTCGCCGAACTCTTTTTTTCAAAAGTTCGTTCAAGCACTTACTAAAAATGCCGCGTCGAAGCCGCTGATTCTCCTTCGTGGAGTCTGACAGCTGGCCACGAACATCTTTAAGTTCGACGTCCAGCTTGGTGTTGGCATCCTGAAGATCATTCTTCTCTCGCCTCACCTTTGTCAACGTACTCTCACCGGCCTTTAGCCGGCGTAAGAGTTGCTGCTTTTCTGGATCGAGTCCGGCGCCATCTGCAACATGATTTGTCAGATTTGCACCCACACCGCACAATACTAATCTTTCGAAGTGTATCTTACCTGAGGGGGTCTCTTTGGGCTCCCCTGCTGCGGCTAGTGCAGCCTCTAGTTGGGCCTTGCACTTTTCCAGCTCCTGGGACAGTACAGTATTCTTCTCTGTAAGAACCTGCATATTAAATGATCCTTAAATCAGTTGCTCTAACTGTTTCAAGTCTCGGGGGCTACTGGTATATATATATTTGACCAAAATTTTCTTACCCATATGTCTTTTACATACTGCTCCGTGGCTCTGGCTAAACCATTTTGAGCGGCACGGAGGTACGCATCTCCCGAATTAAAGGCATCTAAAGCCTCTAGGGAGAAACAAGCGTCGCGTAGAACTGTCCGGCGACGCCTGTGGTTCATGGCACTCTCCACTTCAGAATTTGTGGCAGACAGCCTGTCTGCATCCTCTGTCGGAGGAACGTCCGGTGCGCGCCTTGTGCTCGCCTCCGCTTCCTGGCCAGACGTTGGAGCCTGGCTGGTGGAGGCGCGATTGGCAACCTCTGCGGATGTAGTCCAGCGAGGTCTCTTCATTCTGAAGATAGCACGAACGTTAATATGCCCTGACACAATAACACCAGGGAAACATAGGGTGCGCTATACCTTTGCGCCGGCATCTCAGTCCGGACTACATTCCTTTTTGCCCCATGGGGCCCTACGGCCCCTCGTTGGCTAGCCGCCGCAGGTTCAGCCTCCTGCCTCGGAAATCTCCTCTGCAAAACACGGTTGTCGTCAGAAACACCGGAATATGTGAGAGTGGAATCTCTCTCAAGGGAATGAGACTCCGGTTTTCTGTCACCTGGGAGGCCGGGATTAACTCTGGGTAATCAGCCGTGATGGCTACCAAGGTATTGTCCTTGCTTAGCTGATGGAACACCCCGTCGATAAGCTCCAGCGATATGTCCGGATCCTCTTTGGAGTCCGGATCGAGGGACCGTTCTGGGTCCTCGGGCTGTGGAGGGCGGCTGTTTATATCCTGTACCACCTGTCGCAGTTCCTGCATTGAAGTCGTTAGACTACATATCTAACCGTGGGAGTATAAAACAAACGGGCAAGCGCAGTTGTTCACTTACCCAACTTGGAGGATCGTACATAGTAAATCCGGCCTGCGGGTTGATGCGGAGGAATTCCTCCTTTTCTCCCTTGTACAAAGAGGATAAGATCTTTACTAGAGCGGCAGCTGAGGCCAGCCCCTTACGACCGTAACGGGTGGCGTCATCCTCCCCGTTGAAATCCCACATGGGGTGGCCTCTGTATTGAAGTGGCTGCACCCCCCGCATAATGCATCCATCCATGACTCCAATCATGGTTAGTCCGGAATGAGCCAACAGTCTTATCTGGCCCATCAGGTAAAGGACGTCTCTGTCGCTTTCTCTCTGAGAGCTTCGCAGATGCCAGCTCAAGCGTTTCTTCAATGGAGCACTGTTGAACACAGGGAGACCGACCCGGATAGGGTCCGGTAGCGGGACGTCATCTATATAAAACCATTCCGAAGGCCAATCCTCGGACGCCTTCTTTGGGGTTCCGGATAGGTATCCGGTCCCGGCGATGCGCCATACTTCGGCTCCGCCCACTTGGTATATAGACCCCTTTTGAGAACGGGGCACCAGGCAGAATAACCTCTTCCACAGCGCGAAATGAGCCTCAACGCCTAAAATAGCTCGCAAAGGGCAACGAAACCCGCAATATATATGCAACACGGAGGCGGGCGTGAGATTGTGCAGCTGGAGGCCGTAGAACTCCAGAAGCCCGTGGAGAAATGGATGAATTGGAAATCCCAGTCCCCTTATTAGATAGGGGACGAGGCACACCCGCTCTCCTTTAGAAGGATTGGGGGTGCTCTCCGCTTGTTTTCCGCCATTGTAGGTGGCGATACCGGCTCGAACCAGGACCATGTATGCCTGAGGGAGAAATCCCTTGGCCTGAAGTGACTCTAACTCGCTATGCGGGATGGTGCAACTCTCCCAGTCCCCGGGTTTGGGACCGGAGGGGCGAGGGGAGGAGCTGCGACGGCTGGTCATGTTGGAATGGACCTTTGCTAGAAGCGCTCTGATGATAACTCGCGGAAATGAGAAGATGTGGTTTGGACCTAAATACCCATCCCGTTAAATAGGCGGCTCGTTTATACGGCTAGGGGCGTGGATGTAAAAACACACTGGCTTTTCGCATTCGTTTGACACATGGAAGACGACCATTATTGGGCGTGGAAGCCGAGGAACACTACATTACAAAAATCGGACATTATTCCTACAGGTACATAAGATTTGGAGAAGAACCCGCCTTGCAATGTCGAACAATCTGCGCGCCAGACTCTTCGTCATTGAAGCCTGGTTCGGGGGCTACTGAGGGAGTCCTGGATTAGGGGGTGTTCGGGTAGCCGGACTATACCTTCAGCCGGACTCCAGGACTATGAAGATACAAGATTGAAGACTTTGTCCCGTGTCCGGATGGGACTTTCTTTAGCGTGGAAGGCAAGCTTGGCGATGCGGATATTCAAGATCTCCTACCATTGTAACCGACTCTATGTAACCCTAACCCTATCCGGTGTCTATATAAACCGGAGGGTTGTAGTCCGTAGGCAATCAACTCCATACACAACAATCATACCATAGGCTAGCTTCAGGGTTTAGCCTCCTTGATCTCGTGGTAGATCTACTCTTGTACTACCTATATCATCAATATTAATCAAGCAGGACGTAGGGTTTTACCTCCATCAAGAGGGCCCGAACCTGGGTAAAACATCGTGTTCCCTGCCTCTTGTTACCATCCGGCCTAGACGCACAGTTCGGGACCCCCTACCCGACATCCACCGGTTTTGACACCGAAAATGTGCTTTGTCTTCGAGTGCTGAACTGGGTTGTGAGCAATCTTGATAGCACTCTCATTGTCACAGTAGAGAGGCACATTCTTCATGTTGACGCCGTAGTCCTTGAGAGTTTGCTTCATCCATAGCAATTGATCATAGCAAGAACCAGTGGCAATGTACTCAGCTTCAGCAGTAGATAGTGATACGCAATTCTGTTTCTTCAAGGACCAACATACCAAAGATCGTCCGAGGAAATGACATGTACCAGATGTTGACTTGCGGTCCACACGATCACCAGCATAGCCAGAGTCAGAATATCCAATGAGATCAAAAGCCGAGCCCTTGGGGTACCATAATCCAAGTGTTGGTGTGTGAGCTAGATATCGAAGAATGTGCTTCACAGCCTTATGGTGTGATTCCTTCGGTGTAGCTTGAAATCGGGCACACATGCAAACACTAAGCATTATGTCTGGCCTAGATGCACACAGGTACAATAAAGAGCCAATCATGGAGCGGTATACCTTATGATCGAAGTCGATACCATTTTGATCAGTGCATAGATGGACATTTGTGGGCATAGGAATTTTGATGCCTTTGCAATCTTGCATGCCGAATTTCCTCAGTACATCCTTGAGGTACTTCTCCTGAGATATGAATATGTCATTGCGTTGTTGACGAATTTGAAGACCTAAGAAGAATTTCAACTCTCCCATCATAGACATTTGATATTCTTCACTCATCATATAGGCAAATTCATCACTATAACGTTGGTCAGTACAGCCAAAGATAATATCATCAACATATATTTGGCACACAAACAATTCACCATCATAAGATGTAGTGAAAAGAGTAGGGTCTAGTGAACCAGGTTTGAAGCCTTTCTTCATGAGGAATTCCTTCAAGGTATTATACCACGCCCGTGGGGCCTGCTTGAGGCCATAGAGGGCCTTGTTTAGTCTGAAGACTTTGTCAGGATTCTTTGGATCTTCAAAACCTGGGGGTTGAGCAACATATACTTCTTCCTCAAGCTTACAATTATGCACTTTTCACATCCATTTGATATAAAGTGATATCATGATGGTTAGCATAAGCAAGTAATATGCGAATAGCCTCAAGTCTAGCAACGGGTGCAAAAGTATCATCAAAATCAATTCCTTCAACCTGTGTGTAGCCTTGAGCTACGAGTCGTGCCTGATTCCTCACCACAAGGCCATTTTCATCTTGCTTGTTGCGGTAGATCCACTTTGTGCCGATGATATTATGCTTGCGAGGATCTGGATGTTTGACCAGTTCCCAGACATTGTTGAGCTCGAACTGATGTAATTCTTCTTGCATGGCCTGAATCCACTCAGGCTCCAGAAATGTGTCATCTACCTTAGTGGGCTCTGTAATAGAGACAAAAGCATAGTGCCCACAAAAGTTAGATAAATGTGAAGCTTTTGAGCGTGTGAGAGGACCTGGCGCTTTGATGTCATTGATGATCTTTTCAACTTGCACTTCTTTTGCAATACGAGGATGAGCTGGTTGTCGTTGAAGAATTTGATCAGCATTCTCTTCAGCACCATTTTCTTCAGTATTTTCTTCAGGTGCATTAGCTCGACTTTCTTCATGTTCTGGAATGAATTCTTCAGCAGATTTTTAAGTAGGAATGACATCCTCAGTACCCTTGAACTTGATAGTTTCCTCAGGTGCTAGTTCATCTATCACAGTAGGTAGGTGCTCTCTTTGCGAGCCATTAGTTTCATTGAACCGCACATCTATAGTTTCAACAACCTTGTGAAGAACGTTGTTGAAGACTCTGTAGGTGTGCGAGTCCTTTCCGTAACCAAGCATAAAACCTTCATGTGCTTTAGGTGCAAATTTTGAGTTGTGATGAGGATCTCTAATCCAACATTTAGCACTGAAGACTTTGAAATAACTTACATTGGGTTTCTTATTAGTGAGGAGTTCATAAGTTGTCTTCTTTAAGAATTTGTGAAGATATACTCTATTGATGATGTGGCACGCAGTGTCAATTGCCTCAATCCAGAATCGACGTGGCGTTTTGTATTCATCAAGCATAGTGCGAGCCATCTCAGCAAGAGTCATGTTCTTGCACTCCACGACGCCATTCTGCTGAGGAGTGTAAGGAGCAGATAACCCATGAGTAATACCAAGTTCATCAAGATAGTCATCAAGACCAGAATTCTTGAACTCAGTGCCATTGTCACTTCTGATGTGCTTGATCTTCACTCCAAAGTTGGTAGAAGCCCTCGAGGAAAATCGTTTGAAGACTTCCTACACTTCATGTTTGTAAGTAAAAATGTGTACCCATGTGTATCGAGAGTAATCATCAACAATAACAAAGCCATATTGAGATGCTTCATTTGAAACAGCAGAATAATGATTAGGACCAAAGAGATCCATGTGAAGCAATTCAAATGGACGAGTAGTGGTCATGGTAGTCTTCGCTGGATGCTTGGCCTTGGTCATCTTTCCAGCTTCATAGGCTCCGCATAGGTGATCCTTGAGGAATTTGACATTCTCGCTGCCAATGACATGCTTCTTCTTTGCAAGCATGTGCAAATTCCTCATGCCTGCATGACCAAGTCGTCGATGCCAGAGCCAGCCTTCTGAAGCTTTTGCATGTAAGCACACGGCTGGTTGTGGTCCTTTGGAGAAATCAACAATATACAAGTCTCCTCTCCTAAAGCCTTCGAAGAGTTTGGAATTGTCAGCTTCCATAACCACAACACAACGGTACTTGCCAAAGACAACAACCATATCAAGATCACAAAGCATTGAGATAGACATAAGGTTGTATCCTAAGGACTCAACAAGCATGACTTGGTCCATGTGTCGATCCTTTGTGATCACAACCTTACCTAGACCCAATACGTGACTTTTGCCTTTGTCATCAAAGATGATCTGCTTCATATGCGACGGAGGTAATGGAGCATCCATCAATAGATTCTTGTCACCAGTCATGTGATTTGTACATTCACTATCGAGGACCCACTCAGTGGCTTTGGGTTGATCATCCTACAGATGAATTAGTGCAGGTTACAAACTCATATACTTCATCAGTGAAGAATATGACATCAATTCATCAGATCAATTTCATCAAGCAAAAGAACAGATAAAGCAATATGAGGACGTGGGAAATGAAAGTTCATTTCTTCATGATTAGCCTGCGTCCTATCAGGCATACTCAGGTCTCCAGCAAATTCTTCAAACGATTACGTATGTTTGGAGACCTAACCCTGCAGAAGAGATTAGTTCTGTTTCTTCACCACCCACATCTGAAGGGGTGGCAAAGAGTTCATCATTCTGCGAGCTCCATACGAGAAGGATGGCATAGAAGCCAGTCCATTTCGTTTCACATAAGAGGGGTTAGAGTAAGCATAAGAGTATGCAGAGAAATTCTTCGAGGACTTATGGAAATAATGATTTGAAGAATAATGCACATATCCATAATCCTTAGATCTTCCCTGCGAAACAGACAGGTTAGCACGATGATGTTCATATGAGGACTTTGATCCTTTTGAGGAATATGATCCATGTGAGGAATTTGGTCCATATGAAGAATTTGATCTGGGGTTCCTATTCTTCACAGGTGGCGTCATGATGACATTCACTTTACGATTTTCAAGGCATCTTTTGGGAACCCAGATTTTCTTAATAGGGGGGCCGTTCCTGTAGTTAGTGCCAACATATCTAGCAAATACTTCACCATTCTGATTTTTTAACAGTTTATAGTCAGAATGAGGAGATTCACATGCAAATCCAGATAAGTTGGATGGATCAACTAGAGGTCCTTTTGCAGCAACCCATGTAGTTTTGGGGTACTGCTCAGGCTTCCAATATGTACCATCAGCATTGAGTTTCCTCTCAAAGGCAATACCCTCTCTCCTAGGGTTCCTATTGAGGATCTGATTTTTAAGCACACCACAAAGAGCCTGATGCCCTTTGAGGCTTTTGTACATGCCTGTCATGTACAATTCCTTCAGCCCTGCATCATTAGTGATACTAGCAATGTCCTCAGATGAGGAATTAGTGATAGCAGAGGCATGTGAAGAATTTGAAGCATTAGCAGCATTTGAACATTCCGGTGAAGAATTAGCAGATTCACGTTCAATGCATTTCAAACATGGAGGAACAAATTCTTCCTGAGAAGCGCTGATTTGTCGAGCAAGTAATGAATCGCGCTCCTTCTGAAGATCTTCATAACTCACTCTTAGCTTTTCAAGATCTTGCTTTCTTTGAATAAATTCATAAGAAAGCTTCTCACGATCAGATAAGAGAGTGTTATGTTGATCTTGAAGGGTGTAATACTTAGTATGAAGTCTTTGAAGACTTTCAGCCAAAGCTTTTGACTGATCCATTTCTTCACCCAACATATCATCGCTCTTATTTAGCATGTAGTGAACTTTTTCCAAAGCTCTTTGTTGTTTAGTGGCAAGGGAAGCAAGTTTGACATAGCTGGGTCCAAATTCATCACCAGATTCATAATCACTAGACTCGGATAGGTAGCATTCAGTTACCTCGGCATCTTTTGCCATAAGGCATGATGCAGAAGATGATGATTCTGGTTCGAATGTCATCTCTTTGAGAGATTCCTTGAAGTCCTCAAACCAAGGATCATGACAGGTTCGATGACCTTCATAGACCTCAGAGAGACGGTCCCAGATGAGCTTCGCATGATCGAGATGGATGATATTCCTGAACTGATTTTGAGACAGACATGAGCAGATGACATCCTTCGCCGTGAGGTTGAGAAGAGTGTACTTGCGAATGTCATCATCTTACGCCATCTTGCACAGATCGGTCAGACCAATCTCAGTGACGGTCCACAGCACGATGTTCCTCGCCATGAGGTGCTTCTTCATCATGGCCTTCCACTTGGGATACTCGTGACCGTCAAAGATGGGGCATGTCACTTTCTTCATACATGCGGTCGACATAACTAAACTCTAGGCGGTTAAACCAAAATCACACAGAACAAGGGAGTACCTTGCTCTGATACCAATTGAAAGTGCGTTATATCGACTAGAGGGGGGGTGAATAGGCGATTTTTATGAAATTCTTCACTAAGGAATTTGCCGGTGAGGAAATTCCTTAGCGAAGCACTACTAGCAGCGGAATAAGTACTCAAAAGTAAACATGACAGAATACAAGCATGGTCATCATGATGAAATGAAGATAGGCACAGAGTACAGGTAGCGTGAGCACAGGATAACACAGGATGAAGACAAACAGACTGAAGAAATTGAACTGAGGAAATTGAGAAAGTCTTCAGTCAAAGTCTTCAAACATAGATATGAAGGAAATGAAAGAGTTGAGGAAATAGAAACAGTAAGCTTGGTGAAGACAATGATTTGGTAGACCAGTTCCAACTGCTATCTCAGTTGTACGTCTGGTTGGAGCGGCTGAGTATTTAAACTCGAGGACACACAGTCCCGGACACCCAGTCCTGAGAACGCAGCTCAGGACACCCAGTCCTCACCGTATTCTCCTTGAACTAAGGTCACACAGACCTCGTCCAATCACTCATGGTAAGTCTTCAGGCGACTTCCAAACCTTCACAAACTTGGTCACTCTGCTATCCACAATTCCTCTTGGATGGTCTAGACCATGGCGCCTAACCGTCTGGAAGAAGCGCAGTCTTCAAAGGTAACAAGCGTCGGATCCACACAGGATCAATCTCTTAAGTGATGCTCGATCACTTGGGGTTTGTAGGTGTTTGGGTTTGGGTTTTTGGTTTTTCCTCACATGAAGATTTTCGCTCAAAGTCCTCAGAGGATGGGTTGCTCTCAAATGACAAGTGTCAATTTCTCTCAGAGCAGCCAACCAGCTAGTGGTTGTAGGGGGCAGCTATTTATAGCCTAGGGAGCAGCCCGACATGATAAGACATAAATGCCCTTCAATGATATGACCGTTAGGTGGGTAGATATTTTGGGACAGCTAGCGCATAGCACAGCAACGGTCGGAATTTTGAGTAGCAAAATCCTCAGGGCTATCATGTTCCTCACTGTGTAGGCAATCCGCACTGGCGAATTCCTAACTCCTCAGTCAGGACAAATTCCTCAGAGACCACAAGAACTTCATCTCTGTCACTGAAGAAATTGACTGAACTACATGAGATTTCCAATGGCTTCACTCGAAGGGATTTGTAAGTGTAGGATTTTGAGTTGAGCATCACATGGAAATTTTTCCTTAGTATTTCCTCGACCCCCTTTAACAGTACGATGTTTCCCATGACTCAAGAAAGGGAAAATGAAACTACAAAAACAAAAGTCTTCACGCTTCATGTTCCTCGAATGAATACCAAGTCTTCATGGTCACACCAATTTCTTCACTTTCAAAGTCTTCAGAAAGTCTTCAGGATTTAAAGTCTTCAGTCGAAGAACTTCATTTTTAGGGGTCGACTTTCTCTGTAAATATCAAACTCCTCATAGACTTATAGACCTGTGCATACTCACAAACGCATTAGTTCCATAACCTATAAGTCTTCAATACTCCAAAATCACTAAGGGGCACTAGATGCACTTACACCTTGGCTTTTGTTTTGTTCACATGATATGTGTCTTTTGAGTTTATTTTTCCTTTCGTTTCCTTTATGCACCATGCTAGTATGAGATAGTCCTTCATTGATTTATAGAATGCTTCATGTGCTTCACTTAAATCTTTTGAGTATGGCTTTGTAGAATGCTTCGTGTGCTTCACTTATATATTTTGAGCTTGGATATTGAAAAATTTATATTATTTATAGAATGCTCTATGAACTTCACTTATATCTTTTAGAGTATGAATAAAATTATCATTGAAAGTGGGTTTGGAAGAGTGTTAACTCTAGATAATTATCCCACTATTGTGGAGGATGTTGAATTTTATTATGATAAAAGTGGATTTGGAGAGGTCATGACTTTATTTAGTAATTATTCCACTCTCTTGGAAGAGGTTTCAATTGATTTTGATGAGAATAAAGTTGCCATATATGATGATTATTATGATGACATGTATGTGTAGGGGAATGTAGCATGAAATTTCAAAAAAAATTCCTACGGTCACGCAAGATCTATCTAGGAGATGCATAGCAATGAGAGGGGGAGAGTGTGTCCACGTACCCTCGTAGACTGAAAGCGGAAGCGTTAGTTTAACGTGGTTGATGTAGTCGAACGTCTTCTCGATTCAACCGATCAAGTACCGAACGTACGGCACCTCCGAGTTCTGCACATGTTCAACTCGATGACGTCCCTTGAACTCTTGATCCAGCAAAGTGTTTAGGGAGAGTTTCGTCAGCACGATGGCGTGGTGACAGTGATGGTGAAGTGATCCGCGCAGGGCTTCGCCTAAGCACCACGACAATATGACCGGAGGAATAAACAGTGGAGGGGGCGCCGCACACGGCTTGGAACAATTGTGTGTCTACGAGGTGCCCCCTCCCACGTATATAAAGGAGTGAGGTGAGAGGAGGCTGGCTAAGGCGCGCTCCCAAGGGGAGGAGTCCTACTAGGACTCCAAGTCCAATTCGGACCCCCCCCCCTTCCTTTTACCGGAGAGGAAAAAGGGGGAAGGAGAAGGAAAGGTGGTGCCGCCCCCTTCTGCACTCCAATTCAGACCCTTCCAAGTGGGGGTGCGCCAGCCACTTGAGGGCTGGGGTGCCTCCCTCCCAAGGCCCATGTGGCCCATTACTTCCCCCGGGGGGTTCCGGTAACATCCCGGTACTTCGATAAATACCCGAAACACTTCAGAACCATTCCGGTGTCCGAATACTATCGTCCAATATATCAATCTTTACCTCTCAACCATTTTGAGACTCCTTGTCATGTCTGTGATCTCATCCGGGACTCCGAACAATCTTCGGTCACCAAAACACATAACTCATAATATAAATCAACATCGAACGTTAAGCGTGCGGACCCTACGGGTTCAATAACTATGTAGACATGACCGAGACACATCTCCGGTCAATAACCAACAGCAGAACCTGGATGCTCATATTTGTTCCTACATATTCTACGAATATCTTTATCGGTCAAACCACAATGACAACATATGTCATTCCCTTTGTCATTGTTATGTTAGTTTCCCGAGATTCGATCGTCGATATCTTCATACCTAGTTCAATCTCGTTACCGGCAAGTCTGTTTACTCGTTCCGTAATACATCATCTCGTAACTAACTCATTAGTCACATTGCTTGCAAGGCTTATCATGATGTGCATTACCGATAGGCCCCATAGATACCTCTCCGATACTCGGAGTGACAAATCCTATTCTTGATCTATGCCAACCAAACAAACACCTTCGGAGATACCTGTAGAGCATCTTTATGATCACCCAGTTATGTTGTGACGTTTGATAGCACACAAGGCATTCCTCCGGTATTCGGGATTTGCATAATCTCATAGTCAAAGGAATATATATAAGTCATGAAGAAAGCAATAGCAATAAAACTTAACGATCATTATGCTAAGCTAACGGATGGGTCTTGTCCATCACATCATTCTTCTAAGGATGTGATCCCATTCATCAAATGACAACACATGTCTATGGTTAGGAAACTTAACCATCTTTTATTAACGATCTAGTCTAGTAGAGGCATACTAGGGACACTTTGTTTTGTCTATGTATTCACACATGTATCAAGTTTCTGGTTAATACAATTCTAGCATGAATAATAAACATTTATCATGATATAAGGACATATAAATAACAATTTTATTATTGTCTCTAGGGCATGTTTCCTTCAGTATGCCATAAAGAGTAATGATAACCATGAAACTTGTCATCTTGATTTTAATTTTCAAACCCGTAATAGTTATTTTGTTGAGTTTGCTCCCACTATTATGAATGAGATGAATTTTGCTTATGTGGAGAGTAATAAATTTTCTATGCTTGTGGATCATGAAAATAATGCTTTATGTGATGGTTATATTGTTGAAATCATTCACGATGCTACTGAAAATTATTATGAGGGAGGAAAATATGCTTGTAGGAATTGCAATAATATCAAGTTTCCTCTCTATGTGCTTAAAGTTTTGAAGTTGCACTTATTTTGCCTTCCTATGCTAGTTGATTCTTGTACCCATAAGTTGTTTGCTCACAAAATACCTATTCATAGGAATCAGGTTAGACTTAAATGTGCTTGCCACATATGTTTCATGATGTTCTCTTTGCGTTTCAATTCTTTACTTTTATGCGAACATCATTGAAACCATCATGCCTAGCTAGAAAGGCATTAAAGAAAAGCGCTGGTTGGGAGACAAGCCAACATTTACCCCTACTGTTTTTGTGTGTTAGCATGATTATGCTACTGTAGTAATCATGTTTTATAGTTTTTGTTTCACTAAAGAGCCAAGTAAAGCCTTTGGGGTAGTGTGGATGATAGTTGACTTGATTCTGTGCAAAAACATAAACTTTTGCGCCCAGTCACTGAATTCTTTAAAATTACTGGAGCATTGAAAAATTCTGATTTTTTACAGATGATTGATATACAAATTCTCTACACTGTCCTAATTTTTAAGATTTTTTGGAGTTACATAAGTCTGCATGGTTGTTATTCAGATCATTACAGACTGTTCTGTTTTTGACATATTATGTTTTCAATGCATTGTTTGCTTGTTTTCTAGTTTCTATGGCTTATATTACTCAACATAAATTGAAAAAAGGATATGGTACAGTAGGCATTGTGAGAGAACAATTATGAATCTTGTCTTGACAGTACCAAAGTGAATGATTTGTCTTTCTCATACTAACCCATCTCACAAAGTTCCGTTAAGTTTTGTGTGATTAATGTTTTGAAGTTTTGGGTGAGATATCGATACGAGGAGAATAAGGAGTGGAAAGATCCTAAGCTTGGGGATGCCCAAGGCACCCCCAAGGTAATATTCAAGGAAGACTCAAGTGCCTAAGCTTGGGGATGCCCTGGAAGGCATCCCCTCTTTCGTCTTCAAAACCATCGGTATACCTTACTCGGAGCTATATTTTTATTCGTCACATGATATGTGTTTTACTTGGAGGGTATTTTCATTTTACTTGTTGATTGAATAAAATCATTGGATCTGAAATCTTGAATGAGAGAGAGTCATCCCATGGCTAGTTAATTATTTGACTACTCATTGTCCTTCACTTATATCTTTTTGGAGTAGTTTGTCATTTACTCACATGCTTCACTTATATCCTATGAGAAAATGGTTGAATGAATTGAATATCGTAGATCTGAAGTTATATATGCTTCATATGCTTATCCCATGGGGAGCAATGACTTCACTTATAAGAAGTATAGGTGGCAAAATTTATTGGAAGTTAGCAAACTCAACATTTGTCACTTGAACAATTCATGAAAGAATATTGAAGGAAGAGAGATTTCACATATAAATATACTATCTTGGACATATTTTGTAATTGTGAACACTCATTAAAATATGACATGCTAAAAAGTTGATGTTGGACAAGGAAGACAACATAATGGGTTATTCCTTCTTATATCCGAATAGAAGTTATATTGTCATGGATCATCCAACATGTTGAGCTTGCCTTTCCCTCTCATGCTAGCCAAATTCTTTGCACCAAGTAGAAATACTACTTGTGCTTCCAAGCATCCCTAAACCCAGTTTTGCCATGAGAGTCCACCGTACCTACCTATGGATTGAGTAAGATCCTCCAAGTAAGTTGTCATCGGTGCAAGCAATAAAAATTGCTCTCTGAATATGTGAGAACCTGGAATTAACTTCCAGATCCTCCTGTGTATATTTTTCAACATCAGCGAAAATCACCAGAGTAGAATTGACGTGGGGGTAACCATCATCGTCCTCTACCTCATCCTCAACTTTGTTCGCTTCCTTCTCCTTTTCCTTGGGATGTATCTCTGGGAATTGCTAGATTAGGAGTCGACACTATCGAGTGGTATGCTTCAGGTAAATGAAATTACCCTTTTCATCTTTCTTGGTGTGAATGTGGCATGGTAAATCTAGCACATGATTTCCATCTTGATCTTTTACTTTCTTGGGGTTCCACGGTCCTTTGAGTTTCCCTTTGAACTTTCCTTGAGTCACGGCTAAGGCTTCTCCAGGAGCAGCTGGCTTGGCTTTGCGCTTCTGCTTCCGACTGGAGTTCTGTGACACCCCAAAAATTTGGCCTTGTTTTAATGAATTAAAAAAAATTCCAGGAATTACAATTTGGATATCTAAGCTCCATTTTGATTTTTTTTAAATCATTTCCTTCCCTGTTATGATGAGTTTTTCCCAAAGAGAAAACTTTTCAAATATGCCATTGGACATATTTAATCTCTCAAGAGAAACTTTCCCTTATTTAATATAACTAATTAAATAATTAAGTTGCTTGATCTTTACTTTCTTGAAAATGGTTTTTCAAGGTTAAATGGCCATATTTGAACTACAACCATTTGATAGATTCACTTAAAATTCCCACAAAAATTTGGAGATGTCATGTGATGTTTTTAAATCACTTTTATGCAAAAATATATTTTATTCATGAAATATTTTGAGCTCTACAATCAATTTTTCTTCTCTGGTCCAGAGTGCATTTTACACTACAACCCATTTAAATATTTCTTTCTGGCCTCCACCAAAATTATGGGATATTGTTAGTAGCATATGATTCAACTTTATGCAAAAACCTAGTGCTGTTCTTTGAAAATATTGAGTGAATCAACCTCTTTTTCATTCTGGTCCAGCCTTGTGATTTCTACTGCAACCCTATTTATTTTTGCTCCAATGATCTTGTGCTTTCTCCTACTTGTAGATAGCCCTACAAAACCCCTAAATCCAGGAGCATGTACCCATTGGATTAATTTTGGTTCATGAAATAATGTCATTTATTTCCTATCCAGAATTGTAGTTTTGCAAAACTTGCACTAACAAGTTTCTGCTTTTGGCAAACTAACCTCACCACCCTCTTGTACATCTAAAGAGACCACCATCTGGAGTTTTTGGCCACTCCAAGACCTGCCTAAGTGCCCTTAGCATTTTGTCAAACACCTTACGGGCATGATCTGTTTTGACATGAATTGTGGCATAGCACTATGAACTTGTACCTCTGATCAAACAAGCATGTCCACTAGACTCCCCGTTACTCCTAACCTAGATCTGCTAAATGCCAGCCTCACCCAAGCTCTGTAGCATGCTCTGGCATTACGTCGAGCACATCCCGTGCACGCTCAGGGCGCGAGCAGAGCGTGCGTTTGGCACGCACGTGCACCGAGCCGACACGCTGGCCCCCACGGTTTTTGCCCGCTCTGCAGCACCACGCCACGCGCTCCCCTTCTCACCGCAACACGCCAAGCCGCCCCTCGCCACGCCCCGGCAGGCCAAGAGCTAGCCGCCACGGCTGCCGACAGCCCCTGCTCCGTTCAGCGCCGCCCAAGCCTCTCCCGCTCGCCACCTGGCCCCTGGAACAGCGCGTGCTCATCCGCGAGTGTGTCCACTAGCGCTCGTCGCCGCCACGACGCCCTAGCTACAGAATGGCGGTCGCCGGCAACCTTATCCGCAGCCGCCGCGGAACCGACCTCAACGAGCTATAAAAGGAGGCCCCCGAGCTTCACCGAGCATGCAGGCAACCTCAGGCCACCCCAATGGCACTCCCCTAGCTCGCATTCGACCCGGGGAGGCCTCCTTCCTCATCTCCGGCAACTCCTGCCGCCGCCACCGCCCCGGCCAATCCGGCACCTCCAGTACCTCCCCCTCTCCGTTCTCTTCGCCAGGAACCTCCTCATCCTCCCGTGAACCCGTCCCACTACTCAATTTTGATCGGGAACCCCAGTATCCCCAAACACACTTTGCTCCCGAGGCCACCTCCACCGAGAAGCTCGCCACCGGCAGCTCCCTCCGTCCCCACCTACCTGGCGACCACCGGGGGACCGCCCTGGAGTGGCGGATCCATCCCCGCCTTCTGAGCCCCGCGGGGAGCCGCCGTTCGCCGGCGACGATCGCTGTTGCCTCACCTCCGTTCGGGCAGAGGAAGAGGAGGGAGGATAGACTGGTCAAACCTGACCAGTGGGGCCTCTGGACCCACTGTCAGCGACCCCGTGCCTGTCCACGTGGGATTAAGTGAAGGCGTAATCCCCCAGTACGTTTCCCCCGCTCCGAAAGCGTATTCCCCTCCGAAACGTTTTCTTTTCTGTTTTATTTAAATAACAGATTTGACCAAAACTTTGACTGGTTATAACTTTTTAAATACAACTCCAAATGAAATGATTCTTTTTCCTACCTCTCTCAAACTTCACCTAGTTTATTTTAAGATTTATTTGAAAAAAAAATTAGAACAACTTTTGGTGCCGTTTTTATTTTGTGTGTTAATTCTTTTATATTGCTAAAATAGGATTTTTGAAGAGAGGAGAAATGTTTCAAGTTTTGGAGTGCACCCTGCTTTTCCACACATTGAAGGCAAGCATTCTGAACCCTGGCATAATATTTTTGTGTGTTCGATGACACGTTCATAACATCACCTCACTTTGGAGAAACTTGTTATTTCATGTGATATGATCATATGCATGGGTGCATGTTATTGATTTCCATACTGTTGGAAATGGACACACTTGTGATGATAATCACCCTCATGTGCCTTGCATGCATACCGGTAGGAACCCGGGAAAACCTCTGCCTTGGGTAGGCATGAGTTTGTCGCCGATCTCCGTCGGGACGGTTATGTCTGGTATGGCATGGCAAGGTGATATGAGTGGTGACTTTGTTGGATGAAATATATTCGTTATACTAATCATGCAGGGAATACTTAAACCTCCTGAGTCGACCGCAGATCGAGTCTTGTGCCAGTAACCCCGATACTTGTTTCGTACTACCACTCGTCTCAACAGCAAGTAGAGTACGGTTCAGTAAGTTGTCAACCTCTTTCTAGCACACACCGTACAGAGAGGCCATGGTGGAAGATACCGGTTGTAGCTGGTAGGCAGGCCACCTGGTCCGGGGGCATGGGTGTTTCCAGTTGGGACCGAGAGGGGAGGCCACCCCTTAGAGCGCGCGATATAAATTTGATCCCATGCTACGCGAGGTTGTAGCCTCCCCACTTAGAGTTTGCTTAACAGGTGTCGTGGGTGATTCCAGACACCTGTGAGTTAAGCTGGTGTGTGCAAGTTAGGTGTGTTTTCAACAAAAAAGACCGTAGACGGAATTAGTCCCGATGGACTAAAGAAATCCATTACTCGTGGGTAAAGAGTACACCCTCTGCAGAGATTAAACCTATTCGAATAGCCGTGTCCATGGTTAAGGATTACAGTCTGGGATGGGTCAAGTGTCGGTCTTAGTGTCGGTCTTCGGAGGTGAAACTGTTAACCAGAACTGGAACTACTACCTGTGACTTGTGATAATTATGATTATTATTATTGTTGACTAACCCGTGATATTATTGTTATTATCGAGTATCTCTGGGATGGTTCTACCTCCGGGATATTCACTATGATTGTTCATTTAAAAGCCCTTTTTGTGGTGTCGCTCAGATGCCCGACTGTGGCATTTCTTTTAAAGCCCTTTATGTGGTGTCGCTCAGACGCCCGACTGTGGCATTTCTTTTAAAGCCCTTTATGTGGTGTCGCTCAGACGCCCGACTGTGGCATTTCTTTTAAAGCCCTTTATGTGGTGTCGCTCAGACGCCCGACTGTGGCATTTCTTTTAAAGCCCTTTATGTGGTGTCGCTCAGACGCCCGACTGTGGCATTTCTTTTAAAGCCCTTTATGTGGTGTTGCTCAGACGCCCGACTGTGGCTTTGCTTGTTATTTATTTCATAAATTTTAATACTACTATGTTATTGCAATTTTATAAATAACTTGCTTGCACGCATCAGAGATTTATTTATCTTTTGTGACTGACGTCATGAGCATAAAATATTTTCAGCACATCATTGTTATATTATACCTGTGTTCATAATGTTTGTGAGTACATTCAAAGTAATCACTGGCTTGTCCCTGGCTATTGTCTTGGCCAGATTTCTTGCGCGGAAGAGGAGCGACGCGATGACAGCCCCGCCACCTAAGTAATGGAGATAGCAGCCTCGCGAAGATAGGAGTTAACCTGGTCAGCTGTTCCCGTGGGAAATGGAGTCCCATAGACACTGATGTTTCACAACCCGCTTCCGCCATCAACCACTAGAAACCATTTGTTGTACTCACAGGCCAGAATGGCTTTGTGCTACATATTTTGTTTTCTGCTTGGAATTTCTGTATCAAGTTGGAGCCTCATCAGCTAACAGTAATCCTGGGGCTGATGAGCACGACGGTCTTTTCTGGAAATTTATTACCCGGAAAACCGGTCGTGACAGACTTGGTATCAGAGCCAGGCTGACCATTGGCTAATCCTATCTTAGCCAGGTAGAAAAACTTAGGCAAACCAACCCACTAGACCTTAACCAAACCCCAGCCAAGCTTCTCGTGCAAGATAGCCACATAGTGACCCAACACCTTTTTGGCAGTCGATGCCCAACCTATCAACCTAACCTGTCACTCATGCGCCAGTGACCGGCCCCTAAATAGTCCTTTCTCACAAGCGTGCGAAGGAAGACTCCGTCCCCTTTTTCCTATAAAAAAGGGCACGCTAGCCCCAACACAGCACAGCACAGCCTCTACCCCCAAACCAAGCTACAATGCCTGGCCCTGTCGTGCACAACGAGACCACAGCAACCAACCTTGGAGGTTTTGTGACCATCCTCACAAACCTCGCCCGTCGTGCCTATGCGTTAGAGGAGCCACCAGAATATGTTGTGTACCAAGGACCCATGAGCAGTGAAGACCGTCAATTCTGGGCCACTGTGCACATCTACGGTAGGGGTCTAGCACCCGAGCACCCCTACAGGTTCACCGGAAGGACAACTTCCTTTGAGCCACAAGCCATCCAGCTAGCCGCTCGAGAAGCTATAGTTCATCTCAGGCACCTGTCGCCCAGAGTTAACTGTCGCTCGTTCCACTACTACCCCAGACGTGAAGGGTATGGTAGACCACCCCGAGTTGCCAACAAAGATCACGAGACAGATCCTGCATTGTTGCACCTAGTGCGCTATGTAAGTGCACTAGAGGAACTGTGCGATCAAATCACTATTGATCTAATCGCAGCTCGTGGAGAGCTGGTTCGTCGAGCCCCGGGGAGAGAAGAGAATGAGCCCAACACCGACAACCCAGTCGTGCTGTTTGGACATCCGATCGAGCCCCTGAGGTCTGCCCCAGCCATCGGCCAAGGTGCTGCGATAACCCCAGAGGTGCTTCGTCGCATATTGGGAGCACACTCCAACGGGGTTGTGGCCAACAATCCCCATGATGGTCATCATCACTACCCCGACCCTACAGTTCCTCCGCTATCTCCGACTAATCCCGGCAGTGAGACACGTGGAGAAGCCTCGACATCCACCAGGCGCGCCCGTTTAGACATAAACGAGGTAGACTAAGCCGTATGAGTAGCACCGAGTTTCAGTGTATCCTCGCGTTGTAATCATGCGACCGTGTATATTAGCGCAGCCTTTCGTTGTGCCTCTGTTTTAATAGTGGCCTTGCATTTTTGGTCAGCGCATAGTTGCATATTTTTCCGGGCACAACTACCAAAACCAACCCGACGACAACCACAGTAACGCGTCTCTTTATGAGATATGTGTATCTCTGACACTGACCTGACCTTTGGAGCTAAGCTGGCAAATTTATTGCCTTTCACCATGGTAAAATGAATCCGGCTCCATTGCTATATAAAGGCCACCTTGTGGTCTTACCCAGCAACCCTCACTTTGTGCACCACACTCACAACTTTTTCCTGTCATGCCGAACCCCAGCATTCATCTGAGAACCCCAGATGCAACCCCAGGTAGCTTTGTCAAAATATTGTGGGATTTTACCCGCAGTACCATGGGTTCTACCCAGCCACCTCAGTACGAGCTGTTCAAATCAAGGATCACCCCTTCCACCTCGGAATATTGGGCAGCAGTACACATTCCTCCTGTAGACCCCAACCAAGATCCAACAGAAGTTTCCTTCGTGGGGAAATCTATGCCAACCCCACACTTGGCCATAGAAGCTGCTGCGAAAGAAGCGATTGCTCGCCTTCGATCCGCAGTACCCTATGCCCGCGATCGAGGATATTATTACTTTCCGAGCCGTGCAGCACCCGGAGAAGTTACATCTTTTCCCGGTGGACGGATTGAGAAAGACCCAGTACTAGCCAACCTTATCCAGTACATCATCGCTCAAGAGCATTTGAACCAGCGAGTAATGGATTATCTCCAGGGTCTCGCTGATTTAAATCCTCATATTGCCATCGGCAGATCACTGAGACCCGACCCGGAGAGACGCATACATCGACTGGTCAATCCACTTCCTCCGGTAGAAGAGGAGTGTATCCCTTTACCAGAGACATTTTATCAGGACCCCACCCAGTTACCGTTTTCATTTTAGACGTCACTACTGTATTTGTTTTTACAACATTTATTTATGTGTGTGACTTATGCGTGATACCCTAAGTTTGTACGACGAGTCAATTATTTGGTTTCTACTAATGTGTGTAGTTTTTGTTGTGGTTTATACTCCTTTAAATTAACTATTTTTCCCTCGCAAGATCCTAGTATGAGTTTTCTTTTTACTGAATTGCTGCATCATTTATCCCCTCACTACGTGGATTATTTTTATTTTTATTCACACAGCACCACGCAGCAGACTCACAACCATAATCATTCGGACACATACACTGTTTGCAAAACTTTGCAACGGTGTTGCATCCAGCTAATCACCCCCCTAACAATAGTTAGCACCCGGCACACCCCATCTACTCCTCATGATCACTACCACTGCGGAGAGCCAACACCCGAGCAACAGCATCGCGACGATCGTCGAGGATCATCGCGCACAGGAGCACAGAGAACCCCAGCAGTGTCGCCAGCCCTCCGCATATCAGGATCGCAAACCAGTCTGGCATCGCCTCCGCCATTAGAGCCTAACCCGAGCTTTTGTAAGCAGTAATGGAGGGAGGAGAGGAGAAGTGAGGCCAGGTGTGAGGAAGAAGAGAGAGGCACCCCGGCCATTTTATAGCTCGAGCTCGGTGTATGGTGGGCGAAGTCCACCAACTCCGCTCGTCGCCGATCGCCGGTGTTCGGAGTCGAATCCGCGAGCAGTGCCGACAGCGCGCTGGCCCGCGAGATGAGTGCACGCTGCACCAGCAGCTAGCACGCCGCGCACTACCGTGGTACGGCCTAGATACCCTACGCGCTAAACATCACCGGTGGAGAAAGCGCGGGGAAGCGCGCAAGAGAGAGGAAGAAGAGAGAACCAGAGGGAGAAGAAGAGACTGACAATGGGCCCCAGGTCCACCTGTCGGCCAGAGAGAGCACTGTGCTCTCGGGTACGACCAGCGTATATTTAAATTTAGAAGTTATTCTAAATTTTTATCCAGCGTAGAAATCTCACGTTTTTGTCCCGAACCGTAGACTTTTCCACGCAGCACCAGTTTTCACACTGTGGTTTTTCACCACTTATTGTCCTCTCACTAAAGCCACATCTTTATTGCGTAGTATTTTCTTAACACAGCTTTTAACAAATCCCGGGGACGAGATTTTTCTTAAGGGGGGTAGTCTTGTGACACCCCAAAAATTTGGCCTTGTTTTAATGAATTAAAAAAATTTCCAGGAATTAAAACTTTGGATATCTGAGCTCCATTTTGATTTTTTTAAAATCATTTCCTTCCCTGTTATGATGAGTTTTTCCCAAAGAGAAAACTTTTCAAATATGCCATTGGACATATTTAATCTCTCAAGAGAAACTTTCCCTTATTTAATATAACTAATTAAATAATTAAGTTGCTTGATCTTTACTTTCTTGAAAATGGTTTTTCAAGGTTAAATGGCCATATTTGAACTACAACCATTTGATAGATTCACTTAAAATTCCCACAAAAATTTGGAGATGTCATGTGATGTTTTTAAATCACTTTTATGCAAAAATATATTTTATTCATGAAATATTTTGAGCTCTACACTCAATTTTTCTTCTCTGGTCCAGAGTGCATTTTGCACTACAACCCATTTAAATATTTCTTTCTGGCCTCCACCAAAATTATGGGATATTGTTAGTAGCATATGATTCAACTTTATGCAAAAACCTAGTGTTGTTATTTGAAAATATTGAGTGAATCAACCTCTTTTTCATTCTGGTCCAGCCTTGTGATTTCTACTACAACCCTATTTATTTTTGCTCCAATGATCTTGTGCTTTCTCGTACTTGTAGATAGCCCTACAAAACCCCTAAATCCAGGAGCATGTACCCATTGGATTAATTTTGGTTCATGAAATAATGTCATTTATTTCCTATCCAGAATTGTAGTTTTGCAAAACTTGCACTAACAAGTTTCTGCTTTTGGCAAACTAACCTCACCACCCTCTTGTACATCTAAAGAGACCACCATCTGGAGTTTTTGGCCACTCCAAGACCTGCCTAAGTGCCCTTAGCATTTTGTCAAGCACCTTACGGGCATGATCTGTTTTGACATGAATTGTGGCATTGCACTATGAACTTGCACCTCTTATCAAACAAGCATGTCCACTAGACTCCCCGTTACTCCTAACCTAGATCTGCTAAATGCCATCCTCACCCAAGCTCTGTAGCATGCTCTGGCATTACGTCCAGCACATCCCGTGCACGCCCAGGGCGCGAGCAGAGCGTGCGTTTGGCATGCACGTGCGCCGAGCCGACACGCTGGCCTCCACGGTTTTGGCCCGCTCTGCAGCACCACGCCACGCGCTCCCCTTCTCACCGCAACACGCCAAGCCGCCCCTCGCCACGCCCCGGTAGGCCAAGAGCTAGCCGCCACGGCTGCCGACAGCCCCTGCTCCGTTCAGCGCCGCCCAAGCCTCTCCCGCTCGCCACCTGGCCCCTGGAACAGCGCGTGCTCATCCGCGAGTGTGTCCACTAGCGCTCGTCGCCGCCACGACGCCCTAGCTACAGAATGGCTGTCGCCGGCAACCTTATCCACAGCCGCCGCGGAACCGACCTCGACGAGCTATAAAAGGAGGCCACCGAGCTTCCCCGAGCAGGCAGGCAACCTCAGGCCACCCCAATGGCACTTCCCTAGCTCGCATTCGACCTGGGGAGGCCTCCTTCCTCATCTCCGGCAACTCCTGCCGCCGCCACCGCCCCAGCCAATCCGGCACCTCCAGTAGCTCCCCCTCTCCGTTCTCTTTGCCAGGAACCTCCTCATCCTCCCGTGAACCCGTCCCCCTACTCAATTTTGATCGGGAACCCCAGTATCCCCAAACACACTTTGCTCCCGAGGCCACCTCCGCCGAGAAGCTCGTCGCCGGCAGCTCCCTCCGTCCCCACCTACCTGGCGACCACCGGGAGAACCGCCCTGGAGTGGTGGATCCATCCCCGCCCTCTGAGCCCCGCAGGGAGCCGCCGTTCGCCGGCGACGATTGCCGTTGCCTCGCCTCCGTTCGGGCAGAGGAAGAGGAGGGAGGGATAGACTGGTCAAACCTGACCAGTGGGGCCTCTGGACCCACTGTCAGCGACCCCGTGCATGTCCACGTGGGATTAAGTGAAGGCGTAATCCCCCAGTACGTTTCCCCCGCTCCGAAAGCATATTCCCCTCCGAAACGTTTTCTTTTCTGTTTTATTTAAATAACAGATTTGACCAAAACTTTGACTGGTTATAACTTTTTAAATACAACTCCAAATGAAATGATTCTTTTTCCTACCTCTCTCAAATTTCACCTAGTTTATTTTAAGATTTATTTGAAAAATAATTCAGAACAACTTTTGGTGCCGTTTTTATTTTCTGTGTTAATTCTTTTATATTGCTAAAATAGGATTTTTGAAAAGAGGAGAAATGTTTCATGTTTTGGAGTGCACCCTGCCTTTCCACACATTGAAGGCAAGCATTCTGAACCCCGGCATAATATTTTTGTGTGTTCGATGACACGTTCATAACATCACCTCACTTTGGAGAAACTTGTTATTTCATGTGATATGATCATATGCATGGGTGCATGTTATTGATTTCCATGCTGTTGGAAATGGACACACTTGTGATGATAATCACCCTCATGTGCCTTGCATGCATACCGGCAGGAACCCGGGAAAACCTCTACCTTGGGTAGGCATGAGTTTGTCGCTGGTCTCCGTCGGGACGGTTATGTCTGGTATGGCATGGCAAGGTGATATGAGTGGTGACTCTGTTGGATGAAATATATTCGTTATGCTAATCATGCAGGGAATACTTAAACCTCCTGAGTCGACCGTAGATCGATTCTTGTGCCAGTAACCCCCATACTTGTTTCGTACTACCACTCATCTCAACAGCAAGTAGAGTACGGTTCAGTAAGTTGTCAACCTCTTTCTAGCACACACCGTACAGAGAGGCCATGGTGGAAGATACCGGTTGTAGCTGGTAGGCAGGCCACCTGGTCCGGGGGCATGGGTGTTTCCAGTTGGGACCAAGAGGGGAGGCCACCCCTTAGAGCGCGCGATATAAATTTGATCCCATGCTACGCGAGGTTGTAGCCTCCCCACTTAGAGTTTGCTTAACAGGTGTCGTGGGTGATTTCAGACACGTGTGAGTTAAGCTGGTGTGTGCAAGTTAGGTGTGTTTTCAACAAAAAAGACCGTAGACGGAATTAGTCCCGATGGACTAAAGAAATCCGTTACTCGTGGGTAAAGAGTACACCCTCTGCAGAGATTAAACCTATTCGAATAGCCGTGTCCATGGTTAAGGATTACAGTCTGGGATGGGTCAAGTGTCGGTCTTAGTGTCGGTCTTCGGAGGTGAAACTGTTAACCAGAACTGGAACTACTACCTGTGACTTGTGATAATTATGATTATTATTATTTTTGACTAACCCATGATATTATTGTTATTATCGAGTATCTCTGGGATGGTTCTACCTCCGGGATATTCACTATGATTGTTCATTTTAAAGCCCTTTTTGTGGTTTCGCTCAGACGCCCGACTGTGGCATTTCTTTTAAAGCCCTTTATGTGGTGTCGCTCAGACGCCCGACTATGGCATTTCTTTTAAAGCCCTTTATGTGGTGTCGCTCAGACGCCCGACTATGGCATTTCTTTTAAAGCCCTTTATATGGTGTCGCTCAGACGCCCGACTGTGGCATTTCTTTTAAAGCCCTTTATGTGGTGTCGCTCAGACGTCCGACTGTGGCATTTCTTTTAAAGCCCTTTATGTGGTGTCGCTCAGACGCCCGACTGTGGCATTTCTTTTAAAGCCCTTTATGTGGTGTCGCTCAGACGCCCGACTGTGGCTTTGCTTGTTATTTATTTCATAAATTTTAATACTACTATGTTATTGCAATTTTATAAATAACTTGCTTGCACGCATTAGAGATTTATTTATCTTTTGTGACTGACGTCATGAGCATAAAATATTTTCAGCACATCATTGTTATATTATACCTGTGTTCATAATGTTTGCGAGTACATTCAAAGTACTCACTGGCTTGTCCCTGGCTATTGTCTTGGCCAGATTTCTTGCACGGAAGAGGAGCGACGCAATGACAGCCCCGGCACCTAAGTAATGGAGATAGCAGCCTCACGAAGATAGGAGTTAACCTGGTCAGCTGTTCTCGTGGGAAATGGAGTCCCATAGACACGGATGTTTCACAACCCGCTTCCGCCATCAACCATTAGAAACCATTTCTTGTACTCACAGGCCAGAATGGCTTTGTGCTACATATTTTGTTTTCTGCTTGGAATTTCTGTATCAAGTTGGAGCCTCATCAGCTAACAGTAATCCTGGGGCTGATGAGCACGACGGTCTTTTCTGGAAATTTATTACCCGGAAAACCGGTCGTGACAAGTTCCCTCCTCCAGTTTCGTGGGCGACTGTTTTGTGCTTGCCACTCCGGAGTCGGTCTTCCTCTTCACCATTGGCGTATTTGGTGGCAATCTCCATCATCCGAGTCAGAGTCATATCTCTTGTCCGACCGAATTTCAGATTCAATTCCCGATACTTAACGCCTTCTTTGAAGGCACAAATTGCTTGGTGATCTGACACATTCTCCATTGTATGGTGTAATGTGATCCATCTCTGGATATAATCTCTTAGAGTTTCATTCGGTTTATGAACGCAACACTATAATTATGTCAACCCTGCTGACCGTTTGCAAGTACGTTCAAATGTTCTGACAAATACTCGGGCAAGATCTTCCCAAGTATAAATACTACCAGGCGCTAACTGATTCAGCCACGCTCTGGCCGAGCCCTCTAACATCAAAGGGAGATGCTTCATGGCAACTTCATCATTGCCACCACCAATCTGTACAGCCACTCGGTAATCCTCAAGCCAAGTCTCAGGCTTGGACTCACCGGTGAACTTACTGACTCCAGTCGCCAACCTGAAGTTGGGAGGATCACCGCAGCCCTGATGGCTCTGCTGAAGCACTCTGGACCTGAGACATGCACTCTGCTGCTGGTTGGAAAATCTCTGTCATGGCCTTCTCTGTGAGCTCTGTTTCTGTCGACCAGACCCTGAACGAGAATAGATATCGCATCAAAGCCCGGTTCCCTGGGGTCGACTGGAATCCTTCACCCACCACTGTGAGGACGTCTGTCATCATGCTACCGGGGCACGTATGACCCACTCCTTGGTGGAGGCGTGGGCACTCGACTACGATCATCGTGATCGAGTCGGTGATCATACTGCTCGCGGTTTCTGTACTGATCTCGCCGGTCCCCAAGTCCCTCATGCCTCGGGGGCGATCTCAGGCTGTGAGCCAACTAGATTATGTCTGCAACCGCGGATCTGCTATGGATCCTATTCCGCGACTGAGATACTGCTGCATTCTGCTTTCCCGCTGCTCGAAGCAAAGCCCGGATCCGCA
Organism: Triticum dicoccoides; assembly: GCF_002162155.2. Lineage (NCBI taxonomy): Eukaryota > Viridiplantae > Streptophyta > Magnoliopsida > Poales > Poaceae > Triticum > Triticum dicoccoides. The sequence goes on from NC_041392.1 coordinate 189,679,602, forward strand.
CCAAACCTCGACCAGCTTCTGACTGGGAAGGTTGAATTGACTCCACTATTCAGGCCGCAGCTGCGAGATTCTGGATCGGAGTTCGATATACCTGAGTCGGAGGCGGAGAACGTTGGCATCGACTAGACTTGGGGATAGGCTGCCGAGCACGCTTGTCGAGTTCACGCTGGAGGTTCTCCAGTCGACTGCGCTCAGCCAAGTTGGCCAGGCGCGCCTCCTCCAAGGCCTAGGCCTCAGGGGTTTCTCCAACGATAGGAGTGTGAAGCGCATCCATGTTCCGGCGGCGAAGTTCTTCCCTCTACTGCGAAGAGAGGGGTTCGGGGCGATACTCTTCGTGAACACGTGACGGAACGCCGCCCCCATCGCCTCCGTCTTCACGGGTGAAGCCAGGAGGACTACATGGTTCATTGACCATCAAAACCTCCACCGCGGGGTCGTTGTTGTCGCACTCGGATGCAGTCTGTATGGAGCCAGTCGAACAGGCCGTAGAGAGTTTCGTCGGGATCGATTGTCGCGACTTGGGGGGTGGCCGACTGGCGAGCCACAGCATGCCTCACCCACCGCCGAAGCCTCGATCGACCGGAACGTTTGCTCCGGCGGGCTGCAGGGAGGGAGGTCAACACAGGAGCCGACCGATACTGAGTTGACGGTTGCCGTAGGAGGACGCCACGGACGGACGGGGAGCGCCTCGACGTCAAGTGGCGCTTCTTGGAGCCAAGCAGAGTCGTCGGCGACGAATACGAGCGCGTCGAGACAGATCTCGCGACCCTCAGCCAAACCTCCGCCTGAAACCATGTTGATGGGGATTGCAAAAATCGCAACTTCTCCAACAAGTCGCTAAGACACCTGCCCCACGGTGGGCGCCAACTGTCGTGGATCTAAGTCTGACAGTAGAATGGGGCATAGGAATGTAGAGGCAAGATCCTAGCTATGGAGGAGTTGTACACGCGAGTTTTACGAGTTCATGCCCTTCTCAGAGGAAGTAATAACCCTATGTCTCGGAGCCCGGAGGCGGTCGACTGGACTATATGTGTGTGAGTTACAAGGGGTGCGAACCCTTGTCCCAGAGGAGGGGGTGTTGGAAATATGCCCTAGAGGCAATAATAAAATGGTTATTATTATATTTCCTTGTTCATGATAATTGTCTATTGTTCATGTTATAATTCTGTTATCCGGAAATCGTAATACATGTGTGAATACATAGACCACATCATGTCCCTAGTGAGCCTCTAGTTGACTAGCTCGTTGATCAATAGATGGTTACGGTTTCCTGACCATGGACATTGGATGTCATTGATAACGGGATCACAACATTAGGAGAATGATGTGATGGACAAGACCCAATCCTAAGCATAGCACAAGATCGTGTAGTTCGTCTGCAAGAGCTTTTCTGAATGTCAAGTATCATTTCCTTAGACCATGAAATTGTGCAACTCCCGGATACCGTAGGAGTGCTTTGGGTGTACCAAACGTCACAACGTAACTGGTGACTATAAAGGTGCACTACAGGTATCTTCGAAAGTGTCTGTTGGGTTGGCATGAATCGAGACTGGGATTTGTCACTCCGTATGACGGAGAGGTATCTCTGGGCCTAGTCGGTAATGCATCATCATAATGAGCTCAGTGTGACTAAGTAGTTGGTCATGGGATCATGCATTACGGAACGAGTAAAGTGACTTGCCGGTAATGAGGTTGAACGAGGTATTGGGATACCGACGATCGAATCTCGGGAAAGTGACGAACCGATTGACATAGGGAATTGTATACGGGATTGCTTGAATCCTCGACATCGTGGTTCATCCGATGAGATCATCGTGGAACATGTGGGAGCCAACATGGGTATCCAGATCCCGCTGTTGGTTATTGGTAGGAGAGTTGTCTCGGTCATGTCTGCATGGTTCCGGAACCCGTAGGGTCTACACACTTAAGGTTCGATGACGCTAGGGTTATTAGGAAGACTTGTATGTGATTAAAGAATGTTGTTCGGAGTCCCGGATGAGATCCCGGACATCATGAGGAGTTCCGAAATGGTCCGGAGGTGAAGATTTATATCTAGGAAGCTGTCATACGGTCACCGGAAAGGTTCGGGGGCATATCGGTATTGTACCGGGGCCACCGGAGGGGTTCCGGGGGTCCACTGGGAGGGGCCACCTCTCTCCGAGGGCCTAATGGGCTGTAGAGGAAAGGGAACAAGCCCTACATGGGCTGGGCGCATCCCCCCATGGGCCCATGCGCCTAGGGTTGGGGGGGGGGAACCCTAAGGGGGGCGCCCCCCCTTGCTTGGGGGGCAAGCCCCCTCCCCTTGGCCGCCGCCGCCCCTCTTTATCTCATCTAGAGGGGGCCGGCCCCCTTCCTCCTTCCCCTATATATAGAGGGGCAAGGGGAGGGCTGCACACACCATCCAAGGCGCAGCCCCTCCTCTCCCCAACACCTCTCCTCCGCAACAGCTTGGCGAAGCCCTGCCGGAGTACTGCAGCTCCACCACCACCATGCCGTCGTGCTGCTGTTGGAGCCCTCTTCATCAACCTCTCCCTCCTCCTTGCTGGATCAAGGCGCGGGAGACGTCCTCGCTCCGTACGTGTGTTGAACGCGGAGGTGCCATCCGTTCGGCGCTTGGATCTTCGGTGATTTGGATCACGACGAGTACGACTCCATCAACCCCGTTCTCTTGAATGCTTCCGCTCGCGATCTACAAGGGTATGTAGATGCACTCCTCTCACCTCGTTGCTAGATGACTCCATAGATTGATCTTGGTGATGCGTACAAAATTTTAAATTTCTGCTACGTTCCCCAACAGGGGGGTGGCTTATATAGAGTGCGCCAGGACCCCAGCTCCCCTCCGTTACACGGGGTTCAATGTCCATAAAGAGAGAGCGTTACAGGTAACGTCTGTAATAAAGTGCTACGAATGATCATTAAATATATGAGTAAATGCCCGACCGTTGCTGTGCAGAACGGCTTTAGGTCTTCTTGTACGTCGAGTGGTCTTTTACATGGTCGAGTGGTTGAATAGTCGAGTGACTCAAAGAAGAAGTAGTCTTCGAGTGAATGGTAGGTCGAGTGGATTGCACTCGACGCCTTTATTGGGTCCACCTTGTTTACTCTTGAACTTCTTTGCTTCTAGGGCAAGGACCTGGGGTAGGACGTATAGGTCAGGCCTATTACCTTACCCCAGGTCTATGTCCTCATCACCGAGCGTCGCGACCGTCGGGCGGAAGGAGTGGCGCGCCTCCAATAACTCCGGCGGGGGATCAAGGCTTGGATGAAGCCCACCCCATCGTAGACCTCGCCAGGGAAGACGTTTAGGCCAGCCCCAGCCACCGGAGAAGCTTCGATTCGGGGTTCGGCCGAAAGTGAATCGGTGGCTTTAGGCGGCGGGCCGGCGAGGCAGGCAGCAGGGGACGGGGGTGGGGGGAGTCGTGGCGGGCCTGGTGGCCGTCGGGGGGCGTCGATTTGGTGCGGATTTGGCCGGCGGCGGAGACAAGCGGGTGGAGGCTGGTCGCGTGGAAGGGAAAGGAACTGGCAGTTGGGCGGCTGGCGGGTGGTCGCGTTTTTATATCTTCTGTAGGTGGAGATACAAATTTGCACCATGAGGTGTTGTAGTTTACATCTCCGGAAGCGAAGATGTATTATTATTATTATTATTATTTTTGCATCTACATCATTTGTTGGAGAGGTGTTTTCAGTCCTCGAAGAAGCAAAAGTTAGGTATTTTCGCATCTATATCTTCTATTCGAGATGCTCTTACGTTTTTCCAAGGGAGGGAGTAGAAGTATAAGGATTATAATTTTTTACCACTCCCGTTGTTCGCCTCATATGTATGCACATTGGCACCGCTACCCTTTCTTCTACTTTCTCCACGCTATTTAAATAAGGTTCTAGAGACGCCGGTGAGCTCCCCTACTTCTCGTCCGTCTTCCACCTCACCTCACCGCTTCTTCTTCTTCCTCATCGTCTTGCACAACCGTCTATGTTGTAAGATAAGACTGATGTGTGAACGAACGACCGTCTTTATATTCGTGGAACAACAAAACTACATCATGATGAGCAACATTAACGGTCATGAGCGCAAGAAAACAAAATCACATGGTGACCAGGAATGAAATACCACAACCAAACACCAATAGTACAGTACAGCAACAATCATGCCAAGTTCACAATAACCTCTCACTGATATTCCCATCCCATCGATAGCCAGCAGGAAGAGCAGGGGTACGCTAATTCATTCGTCGTCAAACGCAGGTGGCATGCTAGAGCTGCTTGCCAGCGCAACTCCGGAGAACGCATCGCGGACACGCTTCTGTGGAGGTGGCTGACACAATGCAAAGCCGAACAGCCGTGGTGCTGCTGGTTCCATCTCCCCCGTCGCCACCGTCACAGTGGCCGCCGACGCCTGACCTTGCACCGTGACACCGTCCGGCCGCGATACACCTAACATAAAGACGGACGGCTGTGGTGCCATCTCCTCCGTTGCCGTCGTCACTGCGGCCGCCGGCAACTGACCTTGCACCGTGATGCCGGCCGGCGGTGGACCCAACGTGGTGTCGGACGGCTGTGGCGCCATCTGCCCCATCGCAGCCTGCCGCTGCGTGGTGGCTCGCTTGTTGCCGCGTCCCACTCCCACGTAGCCCGTAACCTCACGGTGCCGGCGGAGCTGCTCAGTGAGAGGCTCGACGTAGTTGCTGTAGCCGAGGGTGTCGAAAGCTTTGATCACGTGGAGGCCAGTCATTTTCTTCTTGCCGTCCTTTCCGCACTCCGCTTCGGCCTGGATGGTGACCATGTTGATGAACTCCTTGACACAGTGGTCCACGAGGGCTATGGCGTCTGGGTGGATCCTGACGCGCGGGTCATGATGTTTTCTAGGTCGTTGGGCCAGAAGGCCCGCGCCTTTCTCGACTTGCCTACATTGTCTAAATACATATTTTCAAAAGTTAAAAATTTTCGAACAAAAATCCTGCATGTATATCCGGACATTTTATGTGCGTGCACAAAGTTTTCGGTGAAAAACGAGATTTTTTATGGCTTGTGTAAAAAAGAGGATCTTTCTTTTTACTTTCCCGTCCCTCGTGTCGCCCCTAGGGCGACTCGGGGGAGTCTATGGTTATCCC
>NC_041392.1:189684915-189700237 GCF_002162155.2 Triticum dicoccoides
CTCCTGTCTCGCGGAGGCCCTCAGATCCAGGCGGCGGCCCCAGCTGGCGTGGCGTGCGGCGTGCCTGAGGGTTCGGCCATGAGGACGGCGAGCCGCAGGTGGTGGGCGAGCGCGGCGCGGGTCTTCCCGTGCCAGATCTGGAGGTTTTGCCCCCCTCCCTTCCATGCATCCCTTCCCAGTCCCCGGTTCGGCTTTGGATCTTGCCGGATCCACCTCCGGTGTGTTCTGGTGGAGCAGAACGGTGTCCGAGGGAAATCCTGACCGCCTTGGCTGGCCGGCAGCGGCGACGCTGCCTTTTGGCGCCGCTTTCCTCCTTGGGGGCGTTGCTGAGGACACCATCTCTCCACTCCGCCACATGTCCGGGTGAAAGCCCAAGATCCGATGCGGGTCAGGCGTCGGCGGCGCCCCGTGCACCATAACCTTCCTGGAGGCGGCGCCAAGGACATTGGGATCGGATGGGATGGTCTGCAGGTGAGGGGTGGGGGTGTGCTGCCTCCTTTTCGGTGGAGCGGTGTTTCTTTCTACATATTCTTGGCGACGGCTTTGGCGGCATGGAGCGGCGGAGGCTTGGCGTCAGATGTGTGGTGACGGACACGCGCAGGAGGTCGACGTTGTCTGGCGTCATGGTGGCGTCGGCGGCAGCGAGACCGGGCAAGGCCGATGCAGCAGTACAGCTCTGGAGATGGAAATGTGGCAGGTGGCTGTGGTGGCCTCATACCCGGCAGGCATCCTGGTTGAGGAGCACGCCAGACTGGTGGGTGCCCATACCCAGCAGGCGTCCTGATTGGGACCTCAGGTCTTAGATGTTAGGTTTGGCTATGAGGTCTGTTTAATATTAGGCACAGACCATCAGCGCCCCTTCATCAGCTAGATAGGAGTAGCGACAAAGGTTGCTCAGATAGTGGCTTTGGTCTTACTGTTATACGACTTTGTAAGGTCTTGGGTAAATAATTAATAAATTAGCCGTATGCATTGTCCAGATGCAGAGGCCGGGGTATTCCTCCTTTTCTAAAAAAAAGTGTAAAAAAGACAATTTCTGATGCTTCATTACAACTATTCATTTTGCATTTCTTTTTTTTTACACAAGCCACAAAAAACGTCGTTTTTTACCGAAACTTTGTGCATGCACATAGAATGTCCGGATATACCCGCGGGATTTTTGTTTCGAATTTTTCAACTTTTCAAAATGTGTATTTAGACAATGGGTACATATGCACCTAGGAGCTAAAACACTGCGTCCACCGGAAACCATATATATATAGGAATACACGAGTCTTCTCTTACAAAAAGAATACACGAGCCATATAACAAAAAGCATTGTAGATCAAAATCTTAAGGCCTTGTTCGGTTGTATTGGGTTTGAGAGGGATCAAAGGGGATTGTGAGGGATTAAATTTCCTGTCGGTCAAAATCCTCCCCAACCACTTCAAACCTCTCCAATCTCCATGAGAAAGGGATTAAACAAGCAAACCCTAAAGGAGATTTTTATCTCCAGAATCGTTGTGCAACTTCTTTTTAGAACTTCCATTCATATAACGAAAATTATTGTAGATTAAAATCATAAAAAGAATTATATGAAACAAATTGGTTCTGAAATTATGCGGGAACCAACAGAGGATGAGGCGATATTTTAAATAACTTGTTCATGGACATTCACGGATTAGTAATATATTTGAACAACACACAATTACAAAAACCAAATACTTCACACAGATGATCTGAAGAAGAATCAACTAATTTTATCTACTTTTACCTTCTCCTGCTTTGTTGACACGGTCATTGCCTTGCCTTTCTTCCATCGCTTCTCGTCTCACTAGTGTTACTAGATCTATGTTGTCCTTACGGTTGTTATACAACATCCATTCCACGATTTATAAGAAAAGACTAGCATGTGGGTGGCCTCAACCAGGAGCCAGCTGGTGCTATCTGATGCTATCTGGTGCTGGCCTCAACGAGAAACATAAGGACATTAGTAGAAGAAATTAATTGATACTATATAAATATATGCATGCAATTAATGCTTGCACATCCAAATGTATACGAAACAAAATGAGCGAATCTATATTCTAAAATGTGTCTATATACATTTGTATGTAGTCCGTATGGAAATCTCTAGAAGGTCTTATATTTAGAAACGGAGGGTGTAATATAAAAGATATGGAAGCAAATTAATGCTTGCACATCCAAACGTATGCAAGCCAACGACAAATCATGTATAAATGTGATTATAGCCGTGAGTGCTACTAGTACAAATGTCATAGTTGTTTTTTCTTTCCTCACGCTGTGTATACAGGTCATTTCAAAACTGAAATGGTACATTATACACAAGGCAACAAAGCTATAACATAATGACTACCCCAACTTTTACAGATGTGTATTCCTTTCTTTTTTGCGGAATTTAGAGATGTGCATTCAGAAGCAGAAAATCAAATATAGTGTTCAGAATAGCACCGGGCACTTTTTTTGACATCAACAGGACCGGGCACTATGCTGTGAGCCTAGTGCAAAGATTAGCTCTATTTCCCATTGTGCCGAGTTGCGGTCCGGTGCACTTTACAAAGTTAAACGATATCAAGTTTATTTTGTCAGGCAACATGTACCTGAGCCCCACCCCAACTGCTCGTCGCCCCCGGCGGCGGTGGGGCCCTGGTCTCCCCTCATGCGAGGCAGGGTCATCGCGGGGCGGCCCCCTCGTGCAGTGGCGTGGCGGTTGTTAGACTGTATATACGTAGTCTTGTGTAGGCCTTGTATTGTATCTTTTGGTACATCTATATAATGAGATAGCCAACACCCCGTTTTAGGGTGTCGAGCCAGTTTCCCAAACCCTATGTTTTACATGGTATCAGATTAGGTTACGATGTCTTTCGCTGCACCACCTCCCGCCGCCGCCGCGCCGATCTCGACCGCCGCCGCCGCGCCGGCCCTCGCCCCAATGTTGCCCTTCATGGCCTCCCGCCCCCTCGCGACGAGGTACGGTGCCGTGCCGCCGCCGCCCACTTCCCCGCAGGCTTCGGGGTCTCCGGACGCTCCAATCGTCCCGACCGAGCCCGCGGCGCTGCCGGCCCCTGGCGGCCCTCCTCCGCCGAGTCCGCACGCGTGGTGCGGTGCTCCCGCGCCATCCTATGGTGCACCCCTGCCGCCGTCATCCTTCTGGCCGGGGTCGGCCTATGCTGCGTCGCCGCCGCAACCCTACACGGCGGTGCCGCATCCGCCGCCACCGCACCACTACTACCAGGCGCCGCCGCCATCCTATGGGGGCGCGGCCTCCTCGCCGTACGATGCCCCTGCAGCGCCCGACCAAGGTGCTTCGGCTGCTGCGGTTGCTGGCCCCTACGCCACGCCGGGCACCTACGGTCCTCCTGCAGCGCCCGGGCACGGCGCTTTGGCTGCCGCCTCTGCCGGGTCCTACTCCTCCCCTGGCGCCTATGCGATGGTCCCTCGTCCAGAGATGGCCCTGTCCATGGATCCCTATGCCCCACTGGCGCAGGCCTACACTTCTCAAACCGCGGCACCGCCGCCGTTTTATTTCTCGCACCTGCTGCCGGTGAAGCTCGCGCCGGACAACTACCTGCCATGGCGTGCTCAGGTCTTGCCTCTACTCCGCAGCCGCTACTTGGAGGGCTACGTCGACGGATCCATCCCGTGTCCACCCTCTCACCATCCGGCATATCACACGTGGGTGGCGCAGGATCAGGCTATTCTCTCCGCTAACCAGTCTTCGCTCACGCCGAGTGTTTCGTCGATGGTCATCTTCGCCGCTACGTCCAGGGAGGCGTGGGCGGCCCTCCACACTAGTTTCGCCTCTCAGTCTCAGGCGCGTGCGCACTCTATACGCACCGAGCTGGGTGAGACCAACTTGGCGATCTCAGCATCACGGAGTACTTCAACAAGATGACGAGCCTCGCCGACACCTTGGCCTCTGTTGGTCAGCCGCTTCAGGACGAGGACTTCACCACTTTTGTGCTCAACGGGCTTGATGATGATTATGACAATCTCATTAAGAACGTCCATGGTCGAGAGGATACGCTCTCACGTCGTGAGCTCTATGCGCGCCTCCTTGGGCGTGAGCAGCGCATCAAGGCGCGCCGTGTTTCCCCCAGCTTCGCCTCCGCCAACGCCGCCACACACGGCAAACCTTAGAAGCCGGCCGCATCAGGTGGTAAACCACCGGCTTCCTCATCGCAGGCCTCGCGGGGCAACGCGCCAACCATCACTGGAGGGAGTCGCCCAGTTGCTTGTTGTTCTAGTTGCGGTGCTCCTCAGGCTTGTCAGCTTTGTGGCATCGATCATCACCTCGCCTCTCGCTGCCACATACGCTACAAGCAAGACTTCCTTGGCCTTGGTAACAATGCAAAAGAGAATGATAAGCAGGCTGCAGCTGCTGTGACGGGGCACGAGCACGGGCGCACCTAGTCCTACTCTCTTGATCCGACGTGGTATATGGATACAGGAGCGACGAATCATCTCACCAGCGAGATGGGCAGGCTCTCCACTCAGGAACCATATCGTGGACATGATCAGGTGCACACCGCCAATGGAGCAGGTATGCGCATCTCCCATGTTGGTCAGGCATCACTTATTGCACCCAATTTTCGCAAACTGCATCTTTCCAATGTCCTTCGAGTTCCCTCTGCTACGCGTAGTTTGTTGTCTATTCCTCAACTTACTCGTGATAACAATGTCCTTGCTGAGTTTCACCCTTTTCGTTTCTTTATCAAGGATCAAGACACGAGGGCCGTTCTGCTTAGTGGTCGTCTTCACCATGGCTTATATGCACTTGACGCACCACCTGCATCTCCTAAGCCGTCTTCTCCTCAGGTGTTCAGTGGTGTTCGTGTGTCGCCTACGCACTGGCATGCGCGCCTTGGTCACCCTGCTGCTCCTATAGTTAGTCATGTGCTGCATCGCCATGAACTACCAGTTGTACCCAATAAAAGTGTTGAAACTATCTGTGATGCCTGTCAGCAGGGCAAGAGTCACCAACTACCTTTTTAAGAGTCTAGTCGTGTTGTGAAACATCCTCTTGAGCTTGTGTTTTCTGATGTATGGGGTCATGCCCAAACGTCTGTTAGTGGTCACAACTATTATGTCGGTTTCATTGATGCTTACAGTCGGTTTACTTGGCTATATCTTATCAAGCGTAAATCTGATGTGTTTGATGTTTTTATTCAGTTCCAAGCACATGTTGAGCGTCTCCTTAAGCACAAAATTATTCATCTTCAATCCGACTGGGAGGTGAATATCACAACCTCAACTCGTTTTTCAACAAGCTTGGGATCTCGCATCGCGTATCTTGTCCTCATACACATCAGCAAAATGGCACCGCTGAACGTAAGCATCGTCATCTTGTAGAGACTGGACTTACTTTACTAGCTCATGCCTCCATCCTGTTTCGGTTCTGGAGTGATGCTTTTTCCACCACCTGTTTCTTGATAAATAGGCTTCCCTCACGACTACTGAAAATGAAAACCCCTCTTGAACTCTTGCTCAATGATATCCCAGACTACACATTCCTCAAAGTGTTTGGGTGCGCGTGTTGGCCGCACTTGCGGCCGTACAACAAGCGTAAGTTAGAGTTTCGGTCTAAGAAGTGTGTCTTTCTTGGGTACAGTTCTCTCCATAAAGCGTACAAGTGTCTTCATGTTCCCACCAATCGTGTCAACATTTCTCGTGACGTTGTGTTTGATGAGAATGTGTTCCCGTTTCATGCTCTTCCGAACCACTCTACCATTAGTTTACCACCTGTGCACTCTACTACACCTTCGCCTGATCAATTTGTGGATGTTGCAAATGCTCCTGTGTTGCTTCCTAACCATGCTGCAGGTATTGGACGTGGTGCCCGTCTTGAACTCCTGGATGATGAGGCTATGAACAACACTCATGATGGTCATGATGATCCGGTGCATCCGCCTCGCCCGCGCCGCCGCCAGGCTCGCCCGCCTCGTCGCCCGGCTCACCTGGCTTGCCCGCCACGTCGCAGGCGTCGCCCTTGCATTGCCCAGCGGCAGGTGGCCCAACAACCGCTGGCCTAGCGGCCACGACAGCTACACCGGCCAGCCCCGCCTCGGCCACCTCGGATCCTCGCAAGCCGGCCTTGTCGTCGGCTAGGCTCGGTAGCCCCGTCTCGGCCACGTCATCCGGCGCTGAGTCTGATGACTCTAGCTCCTCCAGCCCCGAATCGGTCTCACCTTCGTCTCCTGTGGCAAGCCTCGTGTTGCTGGCGCCGCCTGTTGTGGTCTCTCATCGACCACACACACGCAGCCGGTTTGGTGTTTTTTGCCCCAAGGAACGCACAGACAGGACTGTGGCGTGGCTTGCCGCATGTGTTGCTCATGCTGCTGCGGATCCGACGGCTGAGCCGCATCATTTTCAGGCCGCATTGGGTATCCCTCACTGGCGTGCTGCCATGGAGCAGGAATTTCAGGCTTTGCTGAAAAATGGCACTTGGCAACTTGTTCCTCCGGTTTCTGGTCTCAACATCATTGACTCCAAGTGGGTGTTTAAAGTAAAACGACATGCAGATGGTTCGATTGAGCACTATAAGGCACGACTGGTTGCCAAGGGTTTCAAGCAGAGGTATGGTCTTGATTATGAAGACACGTTCAGTCCAGTTATCAAGCCTACTACTATTCGTATACTGTTGTCTCTTGCTGTTACTCATGGTTGGTCTCTTCGTCAGCTTGACGTACAAAATGCCTTCCTCCATGGAGTTCTTGAGGAAGAGGTTTATATGCGTCAACCACCAGGCTTTGTTGATCCTACACGTCCGCATCATCTCTGTCGTCTGGTCAAGGCATTGTATGGACTTAAACAGGCGCCTCATGCGTGGCATGCACGCCTTGGTTCTGTTCTCCGGGCTCTTGGGTTTATTCCCTCCACTGCTGACACATCACTGTTCCTCCTTCAGCATCCTGAGGTGACGATGTATCTATTGGTTTATGTTGATGATATCATCCTTGTCAGTTCTTCTGATGCTGCTGCTGATCGCCTTGTGTCCGCATTTAGTGAGGAGTTTGCTTTCAAGGACTTGGGTGCTCTTCATTACTTCCTTGGTTTGGAGGTATCACGGTCCTCTACTGGGTTGACTCTGACTCAGAAAAAGTATTCTATGGATTTGTTGCGCCATGCTAGGATGCTCAAATGCACACATGCTATCACTCCGATGTCTGTGACTGGTCGGTTGTCTGCCCTTGATGGAGATCTTCTTTCTGCTGATGACGCCACTGAGTATCGCAGTCTTGTTGGTGGTGTGCAATATCTCACTATCACCAGGCCTGATGTCTCTTATGCAGTCAACCGTGTGTGCCAGTACCTTCATGCACCTCGTACCACTCATCTCTCGGCAGTTAAGCGCATCTTGCGATATGTCTCTTCCACTGCTTCGTATGGTCTGCTTCTTCAGTCTGCACCGTCTTGTGAACTTTCGGCTTTCTCTGATATGGATTGGGCTGGAAGTCCTGATGATCGGCGATCCACGGGGGGATATGCAGTGTTCTTTGGTCCTAACTTGATCGCCTAGAATGCTCGCAAGCAAGCCACCGTGTCTCATAGCAGTACTGAAGCTGAGTATAAAACAGTTGCTGATGCTACCGCTAAGATCATATGGGTACAGTCCTTATTGCGGGAGTTGAGAATCTCTCCAGGTCATCCTCCAGTTCTGTGGTGTGATAACATTGGTGCTACATATCTTTCATCTAATCTGGCTTTTCATGCTAGGACGAAACACATTGAGGTTGACTATCATTTTGTTTGGGAACGTGTTGCACAGAGACTACTTTGTATCAAGTTCATCTCCTCAAAGGATCAACTTGCTGACATCTTCACGAAGCCTCTTCCACAACCACAGTTTGTAGGCTGTAGGCGCAATCTTAACTTACTTTATACTTCAGGCTATAGTTAAGATTGAGGGAGGGTGTTAGATTGTATATACGTAGTCTTGTATAGGCCTTGTATTGTACCTCTTGGTACATCTATATAATTAGATAGCTACACCCTGTTTTAGGGTGTCGAGCCAGTTTCCCAAACCCTATGTTTTACAGCGGTGCGGCGCCGGCAGCCTCTTCGGCTACTTGGGAAGCATGCGGAGGCGGCGTGGAGGGCTGTTGGGCGACGTGGGGGCTGGCGTGCTCTACGGGCGCTGCTTCTATGGAGGTGATGTGGGGGCGGATCTGAGCTCCCATCGGGGTGGCTGCGGGCTGCGGCCCGGTGGGGTCGTGGCTATGGCCATGGACCTCGGTGGCACGTCGCAGCTACAGCAGGAAGCGGTGTTACCAGCCAGATCAGCTCGGATCTGGCCCATGGCCACCGGCGGGTGGCACGAAGCTGTCCATCGGGGTCCCGACATGGATGTGTGCTGCCACGGCGTGGTGGTGGCTCATGGCGATGGTCTGGGTCATTTCACGGTGGCGGCTAGACATCTCCGATGCCGGCCTATCGTTGAGCAGCCTGTATCGGCCTTTGATCCCCCTCCTCGTCATCCAGGCGCTTGTTGGGGAACGTAGTAATTTCAAAAAAAAATCCTATGCACATGCAAGATCATGGTGATTCATAGCAACGAGAGGGGAGAGTGTTGTCTACATACCCTCGTAGACCGTTCGCGGAAGCATTATATCAACGTGGTTGATGTAGTCGTACGTCTTCACGTCCGACCGATCCAAGTACCGAAAGCACGGCACCTCCGAGTTCTACACACGTTCGGCTCGGTGACGTCCTCGCCTTCTCGATCCAGCAAGAGGGGCGAAGTAGTAGATGAGTTCCGGCAGCATGACGGCGTGGTGACGGTGTTGGTGAAGAACAATCTCCGCAGGGCTTCGCCTAAGCACTACGAAAACTATGTCAGAGGATAAACTAGAGGGGACGGGGTTGCCGGCACACAGCTTGGTGTTTCTTGATGTTTCTTTGGTGCTAGCCCTACCCCTCTATTTAAATGTTGAGCCCTGGGGTCGAAACTTGGAGTAAAAGCCTCCTCAAAGTTGGTTTCACCCGAAAGGCAAGAGTCCTTCTCGAACTCCAGGGCTAGACACCAGGGTTCCCGGCGTCTATCCCCTAGACGCGAGGGTTCTTGGCGTCTAGCCTCTAGTCTCCGCAAAACTTCCTTTTGCACTTTCCAAAAGCCACGTGGGCTTTCCCCTTTGGCCCAGATAAAGTGTTCTCGTGCCCAAACATTTCGGGAAACATCCGGAACCCTTCCGAAGATCAAACACTACTATCCACATATCAACCTTTACTTCCGGACCATTCCGGAGTTCCTTGTCAAATCTGTGAATTCATCCAAAACTCCGAACAACATTCGGTCACCAACATACATAACTCATAGTACTATATTGTCAATCGAACGTTAAGCGTGTGGACCCTACGGGTTCGAGAACTATGTAGACATGACTGAGACACCTCTCTTGTCAATAACCAATAGCGGGACCTGGATGCCCATATTGGCTCCTACGTATTCTACGAACATCTTTATCAGTCAGACCGCATAACAACATACGTTGTTCCCTTTGTCATCGGTATGTTACTTGCCCGAGATTCGATCGTCGGTATCTCAATACCTAGTTCAATCTCGTTACCGGCAAGTCTCTTTACTCATTCTGTAATACATCATCCCGCAACTAACTCATTAGTTGCAATGATTGCAAGGCTTATAGTGATGTGCATTAGTGAGTGGGCCCAGACATACCCACTAGTAGAAAAAGAGTCAAACGTGAAGCACATTAGTGCCGGTTTGAATTTGAGCCAGCACTAATGTGTACATTAGTGCCGGTTCCAACAGCTAGTCGGGCCGCTCTCGTTAGTACCGGTTCATGGCGAACCTTTAGCACCGGTTCGTGATACGACCCGATACTAAAGTGAGTGGTGGCAGGGTGTTGTCAGTCCGGGGCCCCTCCAGCACCTTTAGTATCGGGTCGTATCACGAACCGGTACTAAAGGTCGTCCTACATAGACCCTTCGTCCACCCGAGCTCGCTCTGTTCTTCCCCTTTCCCCTCTCCTCTCTATTCTTTTCCCTCTTCCTCTCAAGCTCATCACACATTTTTCCCAAAATTTGTCAAGATTTGAAGGCCCCCATCCATTCAAATGATCACAAAGGTTAGCAACTTTGTCCTTTCATCTCTCATTGCTAGATTAGCTCGTGCAATGCTTTATATAGTGATTGATTTTTGAGTTTACTAATTTGGGAGGAATTATATATATGTGCTAGTATTTGATTTATATGCAATCTGAGGTCAAAAATAACACTTAGTTTGCATATGTAGGTGTGGTTTACTTAGTGCCTTCTAAATCTCCGTCGTAACCGCCGTTGATCGCCCGCAATGTCCCGTCACCGGCACCACCTTGTGGTGAGCCTCTTGTTCATGAATGTTTTATATAAAAAATTGATATTTGTGTGATTTGGATATATAGTTACTCGTATAATTATCTTACCCATACGTTGTTTGTTATATATAGTGCCATGGTTTTGATATCCGTCCCCGTCAGCCCTCGTCCAGGTTATGATTCGGATGTGGTATATTCTCTTTTAAAACTATTCATTGCATTTCGTGTTTATGACAAATTATGCCCATCAAGTTGACATAGATATTTGTATGTAGGAGGTAGTTGAACCGGAAATTCCAACCGACCCTATTGTCGAGAGGTTAAATTTAGTTGAAAGAGAAAACGAGGATTTGAAGGAAAAATTGAAAAGAATTGAGGGGGAGAAGATGGAATTGGAGTTGCATGTTGCCGATGTCGTCGATGATCACAAGATTAAGATGGAGAAAATGTTCTTGAAGATTAGAAAGATTAGAAAATATGCCATTCATAGTGAGGCTTGGTATCATTATGCTGTTGGATCAATTGTTACCTTAGTTGCGATCTTGATCGCATTTGTTGTTGCATTTAAATTCTTTAGCTAGAGAGTTATTTGTTTGTTGCATTTAAGTGTTGTATGATTTTTATGTATTGTATTAATTTGATGTTTTCGGTGTTGTGTATTGAAGATGAGCCGGCAATGGATGTACGATGACCGATGCTCTCCTGAGTTCATTAATGGCGTGCGTACTTTTCTGCTTGCGGCTGAGGCAAACAAGCGAGCGGATGGTTTTATGCCTTGTCCATGTGCTAGCTGTAAGAATGGTCACAATTACTCTACGTCAAGAACCATTCACGTCCACCTGTTTGAGTCCGGTTTCATGCCCCACTATAATGTTTGGACCAAGCATGGAGAAAGAGGGGTTATGATGGAAGACAATGAAGAAGAAGAGGACGGCGACAACTATCCTGGCCATGGGTTCCCTGAATACGATGATACAACAATGAGGGAAGAAGCTGAGTCGGTAATGCGGGAAGAAGCTGAGCCAGCAATGCGGGAAGAAGCTGAAGAAGAGGCATCGGATGAGCCCGTTGATGATCTAGGTCAGGCCATTGCCGATGCAAAGAGAAACTGCGCAAGTGATTTGGAGAAGAAGAAGTTGCAGCGCATGTTAGAGGATCACAAAAAATTATTGTACCCGAATTGCGTAGGTGACAAGAAAAAGCTGGGCACCACACTGGAATTGCTGCAATGGAAGCCAGAGAATGGTGTATCTGACAAGGGATTTGGAAAGTTGCTGGTAATGATAAAGGATATGCTTCCAAAGGACAACGAATTGCCCGAGAGTACGTATGAAGCAAAGAAGGTTGTCTGCCCTCTAGGGTTAGAGGTGCAGAAGATACATGCATGCCCTAATGATTGCATCCTCTACCGCGGTGAGTACGAGGATTTGAACGCTTGCCCGGTATGCGGTGCATTGCGCTATAAGATCAGCCGTGATGACCCTGGTGATGTCGAGGGCGAGCGCCCCAGAAAGAAGATTCCTGCCAAGGTGATGTGGTATGCTCCTATAATACCAAGGTTGAAATGTTTGTTCCAAAACAAAGAGCATGCCAAGGCGATGCGATGGCACAGAGAAGACCGTAAGAAAGACGGAAAGTTGAGAGTACCCACTGACAGGTCGCAGTGGAGAAAAATCAAAAGAAAGTATGGGAAGGAGTTTGCAGATGACGCAAGGAATGTATGGTTTGGTCTAAGCGCAGATGGCATTAATCCTTTTGGGGAGCAGAGCAGCAAACATAGCACCTGGCCTGTGACTCTATGTTTGTATAACCTTCCTCCTTGGTTGTGCATGAAGCAGAAGTTCATTATGATGCCAGTGCTCATCCAAGGCCCTAAGCAACCCGGCAACGACATTGATGTGTACCTAAGGCCATTAGTTGAAGAACTCTTAAAACTGTGGAATGGAACAGGTGTACGTGCGTGGGATGAGCACATGGGGGAAGAATTTGACCTAAAGGTGTTGTTGTTCATGACCATCAATGATTGGCCTGCTCTCAGTAACCTTTCAAGACAGACAAACAAGGGATACCGCGTATGCACGCACTGTTTGGACGATACCGACAGTATATATTTGGCTAATTGTAAGAAGAATGTGTACCTGGGACATCATCGATTTCTTCCGAGCAGGCATCCCGTAAGAAAGAAAGGCAAGCATTTCAAAGGTGAGGTGGATCACCGGACGAAGCCTCGCCACCGTACTGGTGCTGATGTACATGATATGGTCAACGATTTGAAGGTGGTCTTTGGAAAGGGTCCTGGTGGACAACCTGTTTCGAATGACGCTGACGGACGCGCACCCATGTGGAAGAAGAAATCTATATTTTGGGACCTGCCCTATTGGAAAGACCTATAGGTCCGCTCCGCAATCGACGTGATGCACGTGACGAAGAATCTTTGTGTGACCCTGCTTGGCTTCTTGGGCGTGTATGGGAAGACAAAAGATACACCTGAGGCACGGGAGGACCAGCAACGTATGCACGGAAAAGACGGCATACATCAGGGTCATGCAAGCTACGCTCTTACCAAAGAAGAGAAGGAAATCTTCTTTGAATGCCTGCTCAGTATTAAGGTACCGTCTGGCTTCTCCTCGAATATAAAGGGAATAATATAACATGGCAGAGAAAAAGTTCCAGAACCTAAAGTCTCATGACTGCCACGTGATTATGACGCAACTGCTTCCGGTTGCATTGAGGGGGCTTCTACCGGAAAACGTTCGATTAGCCATTGTGAAGCTATGTGCATTTCTCAATGCAATCTCTAAGAAGGTAATCGATCCAGAAATCATACCAAGGTTAGAGAATGATTTGGTGCAATGTCTTGTCAGTTTCGAGTTGGTGTTCCCACCATCCTTCTTCAACATCATGACGCACGTCCTAGTTCACCTATGCGAAGAGATTAACATTTTGGGTCCTGTATTTCTACACAAATATGTTCCCCTTTGAGAGGTTCATGGGAGTCTTAAAGAAATATGTTCATAACCGTGCTAGACCAGAAGGAAGCATCTCCAAGGGCCATGAAAATGAGGAGGTCATTGAGTTTTGTATTGACTTTAAGCCGGTTGGTGTTCCTGAATTGCGGCATAAGGGCAGACTGGATGGAAAAGGTACGCTAGGAGGGGAACAAGTAATATGTATGGACGGACATTCTCTCACTGAAGCACACTACACAGTTCTACAGAATTCCGTCTTGGTGGCTCTGTATATGGATGAACACAAGAATTTGCTACGCTCCAAACACCCGGAGCGGTCTGATGACTGGATTACACACGAACAAACCAGGAGTTTCGCCAGCTGGTTGCAGACACGTACCATGCATGACACCTCTATTGAAGATGACCTATACTTGCTGTCCCAGTTACCATCTTTGAATATAATAACTTTCAAAGGGTATGAGATAAATGGTAATACATTTTACACAATCGCCCAAGATAAGAAGAGCACCAACCAAAACAGTGTTGTCCGCTTTGATGCAGAAACCAAGACGGGAAAGGAAACATATTATGGTTATATATAGGACATATGGGAACTTGACTATCGACGTGGTTTGAAGGTCCCTTTGTTTTGGTGCAAATGGGTCAATATGACACGAGGCGGGGTAACGGAAGACTCACAGTACGGAATGACAACAGTGGATCTCAACAATCTTGCATATGCAGACGAACCATTCGTCCTAGCCAATGATGTGGCACAGGTTTTCTATGTGAAGGACATGTCTACCAAGCCAAGAAAAAGAAAAGATAAGGAAGCGAATGCATCGTACGATGAGCCAAAGCGGCACATAGTTCTTTCTGGGAAGACAAATATCGTGGGAGTGGATGACAAGACAGACATGTCAGAAGATTATGAAAAGTTTGATGAAATTGCTCCGTTCACAGTGAATATTGACCCGAGCATCCCGTTAAATGATGAAGATTTTCCATGGTTACGGCGCAAAGGGACACACGCAAAGAAAAAGTTTCACACCCAAAGATCTGGGATGTGATCGGCTTCACTATCATCACTTTCTTCTGTGTTTCCCACCCAGGAGGGAATCTCTGTAATAGTTAGGGTAGTTATGTGTTTTGGCATTTGAAACGCGAAGAAATTTTATGTGCAAACAAATTCTTTCATGCCTTTACTGATTTTTAAAGTTAAGTTATTCACAAACTAGTGATTCACACTAATTTCAAATAATTCAAAATTTAAACTATTCAAATTTGAAAACTACGGGCACTAACAGAAAGTTTGTAATTTTTTGTACCTAAAGCAAAAATATTCACAAAGAAACTCTAAATACATAAAAAACAACTCAAAAATAAATAAAGCAAAAAAAATAAAAAAGCCCGCCTACTGGGCCAGAGCGGCCTGCATACGACTAGAAACCCAACCTGTTGTTTGGCCAGGATGCAGGCCCGCAAAGGCCCAGTAGGCCCACAGGGCAGCACAGAACATGTAGGCCCAGTAGGCCAGCTTTGGAGAGGAGCTCGAGAGAGCTACCGCACGGGGGGTTATAAACCAGTGCGGACGCTCCTCGGCTAGCGAGGTGGGACTAAACTTGCCGCACCGCACCTGCGCCAGCGCACCCCCTTTAGTACCGGGTGGTGGCACCAACCGGTACTAAAGGGGGGGCCTTTAGTACCAGTTAGAGCCACCACCCAGTACTAAAGGGGGTGCGCTTCCCGCCGCTTGGCCTGGCCAAAATAGGCCTTTAGTACCGGTTGATGGCTCCAACCGGTACTAAAGGTCCATCCTATATAACTAAACACTTCAAAAATTTCAGTTTCTCATCTCCTTCTTCTCCTCTGCCTCGTCGCCCGCCGCCCCCGTCTCCATATCCCTCGTCGCCGCCCCTGTCGCCGCCCCGTCCCCGTCGTCGTCGCCCCGTCGTCCCCGTCCCTGTCATCCCCGTCGTCACCGCCGCCCCGTCCCGGCCTGTCCTGTGTCGTCCCCGTCCCCATCATCGCCGCCCCGGCCCGTACGTCCCCGTCCCC
>NC_041392.1:189700584-189733581 GCF_002162155.2 Triticum dicoccoides
CCCCGTCGTCGCCGCCCCGTCCCTGTCCCCGTCGTCGCCATCCCCGTCGTCGCCGCGCCCGTCGCCGTCCCCGTCACCGCCCCCCATCGCCTCTCGCCTCGCCGGTGAGCACACACACACGCACACACACACACACACACTACATTTTTTTAGTCTTTTAGTTATAGAAATAGTTATAAAAATGTTAGAAATTTTTCTTTTTTTAGTTATAGAAATAGTTAGTTATATAGGATTGTTAGAAATGTTAGAATTGTTAGAAATTTTTCTGTTTTTTAGTTATAGAAATAGTTATAAAAAAGTTAGAATTGTTACAAATTTTTCTGTTTTTTAGTTATAGAAATAGTTATAAAAAAGTTAGAAATTTTTCTTTTTTTTTAGTTATAGAAATATTAGAAATGTTATACAAATTTTAGTTATACATATATATAGAAATGTTATAATTTTTTCTTTTTTTAGTTATAGAAATATTAGAAATGTTATAGAAATGTTAGTTATATAGCATTCTTAGAAATGTTATAGGAATGTTAGTTATAAAGAAATGTTAGAAATTTTAGTTATCAAAATCCAATCATTAAAAAAATGTTACTTTTTGCGGGCATATAGCTAGTATTTGTTCTCGATGATGCCCGGCCCGCATCCTCGCCGTCGACCCGTCCGCGACGACGTCCGGCTGACCCATGTCCAGGACTGGGCTCCGCCGGGCTGGCACTGGGAGGTGTTGCCTGGAGGGGGGCGCCGCTTGATGAGGAACCCGGCCCTGGGTCCCGTCGTCGACCCTGATCTCGTTTGGTGCCGTTCGCGTGGGCCAGTTTCGGTGCGGAGGGAGCCGGCCCCGCCGGAGGTGGTACGTCGCCGTGTCAGGGAGGAGGACGAGCACGTCCATCGGTACATGGTTGTGTTAGAGGGTGGCAGGTTCTCCAATACCTGGCAGTTTCTTCAGGGATCTCACTTCAGCTATGATCCTATGAGGGTTCCTTCTCTTTGGGTGTCCACCACCCGCGCCGCATGAACCGCGAGTGTCCTAGATTCTTCTGTAGTATTCGATCTTTATTAGTTACCTAGCCAGTGATGTATTTGATATATAATATTCGAGACGATGTATTCGAGCTTATATATTATTCGAGACGATGTATTCGAGATTATATCTATTATTCGAGACGATGTATTCGAGATTATATCTATTATTCGAGACGATGTATTCGAGATTATATCTATTATTCGAGACGATGTATTCAAGATTATATCTATTATTCGAGACGACGTATTTGAGATTATATTCGATGATGCTTATTATGTACTATGATTGATTCAGTTTTTCCTTATTAATTGATTGCATCCATGCATTGTAATTTGAATATATTTCTTTTGGATTAGTTAAACAAAACCTATGGCGGACAATACCGGCAGAGAGGGAGAAGAGGCCCTATTCAATATCATACGCAATCCTCGCAGGCCAGATGATGATTTGAATGAAGAAGATTATGACGGCTCCGAATATCTAAACAACAACGGGGAGGGTGATATGATATTCGATCGCGATGACCGAATTGATGAAGTCATGAACTATGAACATGACGAAGAAAATGTTGATCTTGAAACAACAAAGACCGACGAGGTATATATATTTATATAAGCAGGCATCTGGTGATCATCACATGTTTTAAATGACTTGAAGATATATTAACGAATCGATCTTTCTTCTTTCAGCCATCCGGATCGAGCAAATCTTCAGGCAACAGGCCGAAACGAGGCCCGAACAAAAAGTTGAAGGAGGGCGTAAAGTACAATATCGAGGCAATCAGACCTAATGGCGAACCATTAGCGCCTAAGAAGATTGCGGACAAGTTCGTTCGTCAGTGCGGAGTTCTTGTGAAGGACCAACTCCCGATCTCCCTTCAAGAATGGAGAGAGCCAGCAAAGCCACGTCCAGGAGTTACTTTTGTCGACGACAGACAAAAACATTTGCTTTGGGAAACGCTCATGGAACATTTCACCCTACCAAATCATTTCACAGATGCAGATGTGGAGAAAGTCAAGGACGCTGCTCTTAGGAAGATGGTGGTTGCATTCAAGAACCACAAGATTCGTGAATGGTCCAAGTACGTCAACGGAGGAAGGAAGACTCCAATATTCGAGGGAACACTAGAGAACCAAAGTGCTCATTGGGACGATTTCGTGAAATTCAAGGATTCGGAATTATCTAAGGAACGGTCGAGAATAAACAAGGCCAATGCCGCAAAAAAGGATAAGCTCCATAAGCTGGGGCCAGGTGGCTATGCGGTGGGAATGCCTAAGTGGGATAAGTCTGAGAAAGAGATGCTGGATGCAAGTGTCACTCCAGAAACATTGAGTTGGACCCGAAGACAGGCAAAGTTTCGAAGAAGGCATGTCTGGACGGAGCCGAAGATAAGCTACTTGTTGCAATAGAAGAGGCTTGATCGGGGTTGTTCGAGCCCAACAGAGAGAATGACGAGCTTACGCGTGCCCTGGGAAATCCTGAACACCCAGGAAGAACACGGGGCATGGGTGCTATTCCATGGTATGAGGGGTTTTCGGACTGGAACGCCGACTACAGAACCCGTGCGAGAAAGAAGATTACGGAGGAGAAGAAGAGGAAGATGGAGGAGGAGCATAGGAAGATAGACTATGAACGCCTTCAAGGCCTAGAATCAGCGCACGCAGACTTGGCAGTCAAATTCCAGCGGCAGCAGGAGCAGATCGACTCACTTAGCCAGCAAAGGGGGTCTCAGCAGCTAGCGGATGATCCACCATTGGATAGCACCGTCCCATCCATGCCGAGAAGCAGCATGGGTTCCACCCCGGGCGATGCATTGCTGGATAGCTACCTAGTGGATGACATCATGGAGAACACTAACTGCGAGCTACACTTCAAAATGAAGAACATATCCATGAAGGTGGCGGACGCCCTTGCTTTTACAAATCCCCCCGATGCAACCTTCCATTGCAACCCGATTCCAGCGGGCTATGCTCGTGTCTTGGTTGATGAGGTGGTGGACCAATATTCGGGGCTAGAGCTTGACATTCCTGGAGGTGATGATGAGCACACACTAGGAGAGGCCAACCATCGTATCATCCTATGGAGAAAGGATTGCATCATCTTTCGAAGGCCACCAACACCGTGTCATCCAACTCCTCGTCGCAGTCCGCCACCGAGTCAGCAGACTTCTGCTCCTCCAAGTCCACCAACGCGTCAGGCCATTCCTCCTCCATGTCCGGCACAGCTTCAGGCCACTACTCCTCCTCCAAGTCCGGCAAAGCGTTAGGCCACTCCTCCTCCAAGTCCCGCACAGCTTCAGGCCACTCCTCCTCCAAGTACGGCACAGCTTCAGGCCACTCCTCCTCCTCCAACTCAGCCACGTCAGCCGTCTTCGCTGCCTCAGCAATCACGGAAGAGAGCCGCCTCAGCTATGGTGCATAGTGGTACAAGTCGAGGTAGTACTGGAGGTACAGGCGGAGGCAAGCGATTTCAATATGGTCCAAGCCTCGCGCCTCTTCCGCAGAGGCCTTACGACAAGTCCGAGGAGGAAAATGTAGCCGTATCGAAGGCCGAGGTGGAAGCCCATTTTGCACAGAAACCGCCACCGCCGCCAAGGGAGAAAGTGCCTGTGGAAAAGATTGACCACTTCATTCGTATGGCTAGAGCACCAGCTCCCAAGCCTGTTGACACAGACTATGAGCGCCACATCAAGAAGTTAAATCGAGCACGTCTACAAAAAGAGGCGAGCTCGAGCTTGAGCAAATCAGCTGGCAAAAGGAGCGGTAAAACTGTTCCCCAGCTGGGAGAACAGGCGGCGCAATCAATCCCCCCGCTTGTTGTGCCAACAACACATGAGAGTAGGCGCGCCCAATATTATTGTGGGCAAACCGTTAACGTTCCCGGGGTGGGCGATGTGGTAATAACCGAGGAGCATATTGCGCAGGCCGAATCGATCGGGATCACTGTTGGACAACTCCTCGATATCGAGCCCATGTCTCCGACTAGAGAGGAGGAAATAACGGAAATATGCCCGGGGCCAACCTTTGGTCGAGCCAGAGGAGGTCAATAAGCTCCCAACGAGAATGTATGAATTGCATCAATGGTACATGGACATTACCAAGATTTCCAATCGAGAGTCCCTCATGGTCAATGTCAACAAGGAGCATTACTACCATGAGAAAGCTGTGACCGTTGAGTATTCAGAACTATTTCAGCTATACAATAAAGACACACTCGACAAATCTATCATCAGTTGCTATTGTCTGTAAGTGATTTCTTTCTGTAATTTAAGTCTCAAGCTAGCTGTAGTGATCATTTTGATCAATCATTACCTGTAATTATCCTCACTATATTCTATTTTGTGGTATTATGAAGGATGAAGATTTATGAAATGAAAAAAGGTGGACGCTATGGCATTGGGTTCGTTGACCCAAATACCATTAATGAATACACATGGAAAATAGATCCATATCACGCAAAAATTGTAGAGGAAAGCATGCTACAGTTCGTCAAGGAACTCAAATACATTGAAGATATACTACTCCCTTACAACTTCCAGTGAGTCACACTGTCTTGTACTACAAATTCTGTTTTTCCCTACTAGCTAGCTACATGTTTTTGCTTACATATGCCCGCTTAATTAAGAAATGCAAACGTGTGTGCATGCAGATTTCTCTAGATCTTGTTAATCATTAAAGTTGATGAAGGAACAGTTGAAGTACTAGACTCACTACTTAAGAAAGCAAGTGACTACACCATCGTGAAGGGGATAGTCAACAGGTAATTTCAATCATTATTAACTATATCTCGGCCTATTTAATTAGTTCATCATTTCATGATAACAACTATTTAATAACACATTTATTGATTTTCTTTGTCAGCGGGCAGGGCTTGGGCAAAGTTCATCAGGGCCACTACAGGCCCATGGAAACAAAATCTGAAATCGTATCGACCCAAGGTAAGTAATTAAGTAGTACTAGCTAGCTGCCATCTCTTTAATTATCATGCTTGATTAAGTATTATCTGATCAAATTCCATTCTCGTAAAGGCCCTGAAGCAGGCGCCGGGGAATGATCTATGTGCATACTACGTTTGCGAGAACATTCGCATGATGGCGTCCGAAAGGAGCAAATCTCAAAGACAGGAGTGGGTACGATATTGATTGTCAGAACACTATTCACAATTTTTACACCATTATCGATATCTAGTCACACAACTAATACAAATGCATATTGATCTCCTTCTTAATAGTTCAAAGAGGTGCGTGACAAGCTCCTAGCACAAGACCGCATAGAAGCAATTCAAGAGGAAATAGCGGGATTTTTGCTCGACCAGGTCATAGATCCCAAAGGAGAATACTATTACCCGCTACCGCCCCCATGAACCACTTCCAATTGTTATCGTGCTCCGAAGGCACCAATTAGCTAGGCTAATGCCACTGGCTCCGAAGGCACCAATTAGGACAAATTGTATATATATATGTATATATATATATATATGTGTGTGTGTGTGTGTGTGTGTGTGTGTATGTGTGAATTAATTAATGGTGGTTGTGAGACATTCGATGATATATATATATATATATATATACACATAACGTGTACAATATGTAGTATCGTAAAATACCAGCAAACGAAAAATAATTAAATGAAAAACACAAAATTAAATGAAAAAGAAATCATAAACCCAAAACCCCTCCAACCTTTTAATACCAGTTGGTGACACCAACCGGTACTAAAGGGCTCCTTGCCCCCGAAGCTGGCTCGTGCCACGTGGTTGCCCTTTAGCACTGGTTCGTGCTGAACCGGTACTAAAGGGGGGGCCTTTAGTGCCTACACATTAGCACCGGTTACCAAACCGGCACTAAAGGGCCTTATGAACCGGTGCTATTGCCCGGTTCTGCACTAGTGACCTCTCCGACAATCGGAGTGACAAATCCTAATCTCGAAATACGCCAAACCAACAAGTACCTTTGGAGACACCTATAGAGCACCTTTATAATCACCCAGTTACGTTGTGACGTTTGGTGGCACACAAAGTGTTCCTCCGGTAAACAGGAGTTGCATAATCTCATAGTCATAGGAACACGTATAAGTCATGAAGAAAGCAATAGCAACAAACTAAACGATCAAGTGCTATGCTAACGGAATGGGTCAAGTCAATCACATCATTCTCCTAATGATGTGATCCCGTTAATCAAATGACAACTCATGTCTATGGTTAGGAAACATAATCATCTTTGATCAACGAGCTAGTCAAATAGAGGCATACTAGTGACACTTTGTTTGTCTATGTATTCACACATGTATTATGTTTCCGGTTAATACAATTCTAGCATGAATAATAAAAATTTATCATGATATAAGGAAATAAATAATAACTTTATTATTGCCTCTAGGGCATATTTCCTTCAGTCTCCCACTTGCACTAGAGTCAATAATCTAGTTCACATCGCCATGTGATTTAACATCAATAGTTCACATCACCATGTGATTAAGACCCATAGTTCACATCGACATGTGACCAATACCCAAAGGGTTTACTAGAGTCAATAATCTAGTTCACATCGCTTATGTGATTAACACCCAAAGAGTACTGAGGTGTGATCATGTTTTGCTTGTGAGAGAAGTTTAGTCAATGGGTCTGCCACATTCAGATCCTTAAGTATTTTACAAATTTCTATGTCAACAATGCTCTGCATGGAGCTACTCTAGCTTATTGCTCCCACTTTCAATATGTATCCAGATTGAGACTTTGAGTCATGTGGATCAGTGTCAAAACTTGCATCAATGTAACTCTTTATGACGAACCTTTTGTCACCTCCATAATCGAGAAACATATCCTTATTCCACTAAGGATAATTTTGACCAATGTCCAGTGATCTACTCCTAGATCACTATTGTACTCCCTTGCCGAACTCATGGCAGGGTATGCAATAGGTCTGATACACAGCATGGCATACTTTATAGAACCTATGGCTGAGGCATAGGGAATGACTTTCATTCTCTCTCTATCTTCTGCCGTGGTCGGGTTTTTTGAGCCTTACTCAACTTCACACCTTGTAACACAAGCAAGAACTCCTTCTTTGACTGTTCCATTTTGAACTACTTCAAAATCGTGTCAAGGTATGTACTCATTGAAAAACTTATCAAGCGTCTTGATCTATCTCTATAGATCTTGATGCTCAATATGTAAGCAGCTTCACCGAGGTCTTTCTTTGAAAAACTCCTTTCAAACATTCCTTTATGCTTTGCAGAATAATTTTACATTATCTCCGATCAACAATATGTCATTCACATATATTTATCAGAAATGTTGTAGTGCTCCCACTCACTTTCTTGTAAATACAGGCTTCACCGCAAGTTTGTATAAAACTATATGCTTTGATCAACTTATCAAAGCGTATATTCCAACTCCGAGATGCTTGCACCAGTCCATAGATGGATCGCTGGAGCTTGCATATTTTGTTAGCACCTTTAGGATTGACAAAACCTTCTGGTTGCATCATATACAACTCTTCTTTAATAAATCCATTAAGGAATGCAGTTTTGTTTATCCATTTGCCAGATTTCATAAAATGCGGCAATTGCTAACATGATTCAGACAGATTTAAGCATAGATACGAGTGAGAAACTCTCGTCGTAGTCAACACCTTGAACTTGTCGAAAACCTTTTGTGACAATTCTAGTTGTGTATATAGTAACACTACTATCACCGTCCGTCTTCCTCTTGAAGATCCATTTATTTTTATGGCTTGCTGATCATCGGGCAAGTCAACCAAAGTCCACACTTTGTTCTCATACATGGATCCCATCTCAGATTTTATGGCCTCAAGCCATTTCGTGAAATCTGGGCTCATTATCGCTTCCTCATAGTTCATAGGCTCGTCATGGTCAAGTAACATGACCTCCAGAACAGTATTACCGTACCACTCTGGTGTGGATCTCACTCTAGTTTATCTACAAGGTTCGGTAGTAACTTGATCTGAAGTTTACATGATCATCATCATTAGCTTCCTCACTAATTGGTGTAGTAGTCACAGGAACAGATTTCTGTGATGAACTACTTTCCAATAAGGGAGCAGGTACAGTTACCTCATCAAGTTCTACTTTCCTCCCACTCACTTCTTTCGAGAGAAACTCCTTTTCTAGAAAGGATCCATTCAAAGCAACGAATATATTGCCTTCGGATCTGTGATAGAAGGTGTACCAAACATTTTCTTTTGGGTATCCTATGAAGACGCACTTCTCCGATTTGGGTTAGAGCTTATCAGGTTGAAACTCTTTCACATAACTATTGCAACCTCAAACTTTAAGAAATGACAGCTTAGGTTTCTTGCCAAACCATACTTCATACGGTGTCATCTCAACGGATTTAGATGGTGCCCTATTTAACGTGAATGCAGTTGTCTATAATGCATAACCCAAAAACGATAGTGGTAGATCGGTAAGAGACATCATAGATCGCACCATATCTAATAAAGTACGGTTATGACGTTCGGACACACCATTACACTATGGTGTTCCAGGTGGCGTGAGTAGTGAAACTATTTCACATTGTTTTAACTGGAGAACGGAGTCTTAGTCATCTTGCCCATGAGGCATGGTTCGCAAGCATCAACTGATTCATAATCAAGTGATTCCAAAAGCCCATCAGCATGGATTTTCTTCATGCGCTTTACACCAATATGACCTAAACAGCAGTGCCACAAATAAATTGCACCATCATTATTAACTTTGCATCTTTTGGCTTCAATATTATGAATATGTGTATCACTACGATCGAGATCCAACGAATCATTTTCATTGGGTGTGTAACCATATAAGGTTTTATTCATGTAAACAGAACAACAATTTATTCTCTTACTTAAATGAATAACTGTATTGCAATAAACATGATCAAATCATATTCATGCTCAACGCAAACACCAAATAACACTTATTTAGGTTCAACACTAATCCCAAAAGTATAGGAAGTGTGTGATGATGATCATATCAATCTTGGAACCACTTCCAACACACATCGTCACTTCACCCTTAACTAGTCTATGTTCATTCTGCAACTCCCGTTTCAAGCTACTACTCTTAGCAACTGAACCAGTATCAAATACCGAGGGGTTGCTACGAACACTAGTAAAATACACATCAATAATCTGTATATCAAATATACCTTTGTTCACTTTGCCATCCTTCTTATCCGCCAAATACTTGGGGCAGTTCCGCTTCCAGTGACCAGTCCCTTTGCAGTAGATGCACTTAGTCTCAGGCTTAACCAGACTTGGGCTTCTTCACTTGAGCAGCAACTTGCTTGCCGTTCTTCTTGAAGTTCCCCTTCTTCCCTATGCCCTTTTCTTGAAACTAGTGGTCTTGTCTACCATCAACACTTGATATTTTTCTTGATTTCTACCTTCGTCGATTTCAGCATTACGAAGAGCTTGGGAATCGTATCCATTATCCCTTGCATATCATAGTTCATCACAAAGTTCTACTAACTTGGTGATGGTGACTAGAGAATTCTGTCAATCACTATTTTTATCTGGAAGATTAACTCCCACTTGATTCAAGCGACTGTAGTACCCAGACAATCTGAGCACATGCTCACTGCTTGAGCTATTCTCCTCCATCTTTTAGCTATGGAACTTGTTGGAGACTTCATATCTCTCAACTCGGGTATTTTCTTGAAATATTAACTTCAACTCCTGGAACATCTCATATGGTCCATGACGTTCAAAACGTCTTTGAAGTCCCGATTCTAAGCCGTTTAAGCATGGTGCACTAAACTATCAAGTAGTCATCAGATTGAGCTAGCCAAATGTTCATAACATCTGCATCTGCTCCTGCAATAGGCTTGTCACCTAGCGGTGCATCAAAGACATATTTCTTCTGTGCAGCAATGAGGATAAACCTCAGATCACGAATCCAATCCGCATCATTGCTACTAACATCTTTCAACTTAGTTTTCTCTAGGAACATATCAAAAATAAAAAAAGGGGAGCTAAACGCGAGCTATTGATCTACAACATAGATATGCTAATACTACCAGGACTAAGTTCATGATAAATTAAAGTTCAATTAATCATATTACTTAAGAACTGCCACTTAGAAAGACATCCCTCTAATCTTCTAAGTGATCACGTGATCCAAATCAACTAAACCATATAACCGATCATCACGTGAAATGGAGTAGCTTTCAATGGTGAACATCAATATGTTGATCATATCTACTATATGATTCATGCTCGACCTTTCGGTCTCAGTGTTCCGAGGCCATATCTGCATATGCTAGGCTCGTCAAGTTTAATCTGAGTATTCTGCGTGTGCAAAAACTGGCTTGCACCCGTTGTAGATGGACGTAGAGCTTATCACACCCGATCATCACGTGGTGTCTGGGCACGACGAACTTTGGCAACGGTGCATACTCAGGGAGAACACTTTTATCTTGAAATTTAGTGAGAGATCATCTTATAATGCTACCGTCAATCAAAGCAAGATAAGATGCATAAAAGATAAACATCACATGCAATCAATATAAGTGATATGATATGGCCATCATCATCTTGTGCTTGTGATCTCCATCTCCTAAGCACCGTCATGATCACCATCTTCACCGGCGCGACACATTGATCTCCATCGTAGCATCGTTGTTGTCTTGCCAATCTTATGCTTCCACGACTATCGCTACCGCTTAGTGATAAAGTAAACCATTACAGCGCAATTGCATTGCATACAATCAAGCGACAACCATATGGCTCCTGCCAGTTGCCGATAACTCGGTTACAAAACATGATCATCTCATACAATAAAATTTAGCGTCATGTCTTGACCATATCACATCACAACATGCCCTGCAAAAACAAGTTAGACGTCCTCTACTTTGTTGTTGCAAGTTTTACGTGGCTGCTACGGGCTTAAGCAAGAACCGTTCTTACCTACGCATCAAAACCACAATGATAGTTTGTCAAGTTGGTGATGTTTTAACCTTCGCAAGGACCGGGCGTAGCCACACTTGGTTCAACTAAAGTTGGAGAAACTGACACCCGCCAGCCACCTATGTGCAAAGCACGTCGGTAGAACCAGTCTCGCGTAAGCGTACGCGTAATGTCGGTCTGGGCCGCTTCATCCAACAATACCGCCGAACCAAAGTATGGCATGCTGGTAAGCAGTATGACTTATATCGCCCACGACTCACTTGTGTTCTACTCGTGCACAACATCAACGCATAAAACCTAGGCTCTGATACCACTGTTGGGGAACATAGTAATTTCAAAAAAAAATCCTATGCACATGCAAGATCATGGTGATGCATAGCCATGAGAGGGGAGAGTGTTGTCTATGTATCCTCGTAGACCGTTTGCGGAAGCGTTATATCAACGCGGTTGATGTAGTCGTACGTCTTCACGTCCGACTGATCCAAGTATCGAAAGCACAGCACCTCCGAGTTCTGCACACGTTCGGCTCGGTGACGTCCTTGCCTTCTCGATCTAGCAAGAGGGGCGAAGTAGTAGATGAGTTCCAGCAGCACGACGGCGTGGTGACGGTGTTGGTGAAGAACAATCTCCGCAGGGCTTCGCCTAAGCACTACAAAAACTATGTCGGAGGATAAACTAGAGGGGACGGGGTTGCCGGCACACGGCTTGGTGTTTCTTGATGTGTCTTTGGTGCTAGCCCTACCCCTCTATTTATATGTTGAGCCCTGGGGTCGAAACTTGGAGTAAAAGCCTCCTCAAAGTCGGTTTCACCCGAAAGGCAAGAGTCCTTCTCGAACTCCAGGGCTAGACGCCAGGGTTCCTGGCGTCTAGCCTCTAGTCTCCGCAAAACTTCCTTTTGCACTTTCCAAAAGCCACATGGGCTTTCCCCTTTGGCCCAGATAAAGTGTTCTCGTGCCCAAACATTTCGGGAAACATCCGGAACCCCTTCCGGTGAATTCCGGAACCCTTCCAGAGATCAAACACTACTATCCACATATCAATCTTTACTTCCGGACCATTCCGGAGTTCCTTGTAATATCTGTGATCTCATCCAAAACTCCGAACAACATTCGGTCACTAACATACATAACTCATAGTACTATATCGTCAATCGAACATTAAGCGTGCGGACCCTACGGGTTCGAGAACTATGTAGACATGACCGAGACACCTCTCTTGTCAATAACCAATAGCGGGACCTGGATGCCCATATTGGCTCCTACATATTCTACGAAGATCTTTATCGGTCAGACCGCATAACAACATATGTTGTTCCCTTTGTCATCGGTATGTTACTTGCCCGAGATTCGATCATCGGTATCTCAATACCTAGATCAATCTCATTACTGGCAAGTCTCTTTACTCGTTCTGTAATACATCATCCCGCAACTAACTCATTAGTTGCAATGCTTGCAAGGCTTATAGTGATGTGCATTACCGAGTGGGCCCAGAGATACCTCTCCGACAATCGGAGTGACAAATCCTAATCTCGAAATACGCCAACCCAACAAGTACCTTTGGAGACATCTGTAGAGCACCTTTATAATCACCCAGTTACGTTGTGACATTGGGTGGCACACAAAGTGTTCCTCCGGTAAACGGGAGTTGCATAATCTCATAGTCATAGGAACATGTATAAGTCATGAAGAAAGCAATAGCAACAAACTAAACGATCAAGTGCTATGCTAACGGAATGGGTCAAGTCAATCACATCATTCTCCTAATGATGTGATCCCGTTCATCAAATGACAACTCATGTCTATGGTTAGGAAACATAACCATCTTTGATCAACGAGCTAGTCAAATAGAGGATACTAGTGACACTCTGTTTGTCTATGTATTCACACATGTATTATGTTTCCGGTTAATACAATTCTAGCATGAATAATAAACATTTATCATGATATAAGGAAATAAATAATAACTTTATTATTGCCTCTAGGGCATATTTCATTCAGCGCTACCTTAGTTGAAGGGCTAGCCCTCTCCCAGATGTGGTCCATCACTGGTCTCTAGCCCAGTGTTGTGCGACCGAACTCACCTCGCGCCCGGCAGCAGGACCAAGCTTGTCTCGCGCCTGGCAACAGGACTGGACTTCTCTCACGCCTGGTGCAGTAGGATGGGACGATGGAGGCCGGTTGTGACCGGCCTATTGGGTCTCGGCGCTGGGGGCCGCCTAGGGGTGCGAAAGGCGGGACCTTTTCACTCGTCTCTTTGGTTGGAGTAGCCGCGGGTCTCGAATGAGGTGGTGTCAAGGCCTTTGATGCCGGGGCGGCGGCCTTGGTGGAGGTAGCGCGGTGCTCATCGGCCTAGCCCGTGGCTTGGTGATGCCTGGTGACCATGGCCATGTAGGCGGTATGGTAGCCTGGGTGTGACGTTCGGTGGCGGTGAGTGTTGGTCAGGGTGAAAACCCGCTCTATCTTCGAACAAACCATCGGCGGCGAAGCTCATTCCCTTTTTGAAGGCGTCATCGGACCTTCATTGCCCGTCGTGTTCCTCCAGGGAAACTCTGACCCTCGGGTCAGACGGTGGCGGCACTCCAGTGTCGTTCCCTTCCAGAAGGCACCGCCTTGGTGTCCATGGTTCATCGTATGCGGCTTCATCTCTTTTCGGTGGCGTGTTCACGGGTGAGGACTCCGGTAGCTCTTGTAGTGCTTGGGGTGATGTTGCCGCGCTCAGTGCCTTTCTATATCTTGCCTTTGGTGTGTGTGTTGTGTTGGCGTGCGTTTGTACTGGGTAGTTGATGATCATTGCTTTATATATAAAGCGGGGCGAAAGCCTTTTCGGTAAGTAACAAAGATTACATCCAAATCCATTGATCACCTAGCGACAACTACAAGCATTGGAGTGAGCGAAAGGCGCGCCTCTATCATAGCCCCTCGCTAATTGGAGCCCGGCAAAACTTCTTCAGGTAGTCACTCGGGAAGTCGTCGTGTTAAAATCCCACAGCCCACAGGACTATCGTCACATTCGTGCTACCAGGGAGCGCATAAATGGTTTGGGGAAGAGGCAAGAAGCGTTGCGGGTCGATGGTCTTACACCATTGGGATACTTCACATAAACTGGAGTACATATATGAGAGACCGGTGCTAAGACCTTTTATCGAGATATCTTCCAGATTCTTAGGGTCATTGCTCCAGATCTCCCCTTCCCCCTGCGGGTGCGAAAGCAGTTGGTTCAGTAGTTTCAGAGCAAAGCAATTCCAACATAAACTGACACTTTTGGATCCTCCAAGCCTTTCAATAGACCCATAAACTAAAAACTAGAACTACTAACACAGGTTGAAGAGGATGCATATGAACAGCAACTGCTGCCGATGAAGAGAATCGTAGATTGGAAGGATCCAACCCGAGGCACACAAATGAAGACAAGATCCAAGCTGTTTCACAGAAGACCGGCACCGACTGAATCCTACGAGATCCGCTAGAGACACACCGCCACATGCCCTTCAACTATGATAACCGGGTCGTCAAATGCGGAGTAGGCAAGGAGAACCTTATTCCATCTCTGGGGAGTTATCGTCACCTCATCTTACTGAGCAGTACACAAACCCTAGCTGAATGGAAAATGCACAAAAATGAGAAAGATCCTTCCCGCCGCCAAGGGCAACAGTCCATCATGCCTCCTTGGCCCGGAGACCACAAGAGGCTGCTGGACAGGTGGCAACACAAACAGGAGGCAGAGGAACCATAACTGCATGTGCGCCTGAAGTCGGAAAACAAAAAGGTATGAGCACACGTCTATCGATCACGCCGCCCGCGACGATGCTCTTTCCACCGCTCCAGGCCAGCCCGGGGTGCGGCATCATCAGTGCACCAACGTCAGGCAGTTCCCTTTCTAGCTACATGCGCAAGATGTCATCACAGGCCAAAGGCTTCAAGGTACGTACGTCGCTCCAAACTCATTCATGACCACTTTGCTAACCAACACATATACGCACGTACATGTGGCTAGAGATAGATAGATAGATAGATAAAGAGTATGACTTATGTTTGAGCATGAGAGACTGTATACTGGTGAACATGACATTTTGGTGACGTTATAAAAACCTTCAATTCGCAACGCAAAATATTAAGTACTGCATTCTTTCTCATACTTAACTATTGGATGTAATAATATCTTATATTATGAGATGGAGGGAGTATGTCATAATTATGCAAGTCGGAAACCCTTTGGGGGGAAAAGCAGTTTTTCATCGGATCATCAATTATGTGTAGCCAAAGTAAGGGAAACGAAATTAAGTGACGATATCTTCAACAGCAAAGAGTAAATGAATTACTAGACAACAAGCCCACATTAGGTAAGCAGTACGCACACACAAACCATGGCCGGGTCGACACGGCAAATTTTTACAGCACACACAACACATAAACTAACGCGCGCTGCCCACGCGGCTAGCCAGATTGGATGGGCTTGTCCTGTGATTCTTCTGCTGCTGGCTTTGGCTCCGGCTCCCCCGTGCCTACATTCGGCACCGGCACGCCGTTGGACGAGCTCTCCTCATCGGCACAAGGTCCTTCGTTGCTGCTACCAGTGCCGACACTCCTTCCCCGTAGCCGTACCTGTAGTATTGCTGGCCACGGCACACGTTGATTCATTTTTCTCCAGCGTATGCATGTGTGGTTTGCTGAAAGGGAAGTTGGTGCAAGTCTATCGATCATGTGGCGCGACGATGTCCTTTTCACCGCTCCACGCCAGCCCGCGGCACGCGCCCCATCAATACAACAAGGTCAGACACTTTCCTTTCCAGCTATGCTGGCAAGATGTCATCATCGGCCAAAGGCTTCAAAGTACGTATGTCGCTCCAAACTCATTCATGACCATTTTGCTAACCGACGCACATATGTATGCACATGTAGCGATAGAGCCAGAGATATAGATAGATAGATAGATAGATAGATAGATATAGAGAGAGAGAGAGAGAGAGAAATAGAGTATGACTTCCATTTAAGCGTGAGAGATCGTATGACCCGTTAATATGACATGTTCGTGACATCATACGAAGGTCTAATTTGCAACGCAAAATATTATGTACTACACTGTGCATCACAATAATACAGAAGTCGGAAACCTTTTTGAGAATAAATGCGGTTTTTTCACCTGATCATCAATGATGAGTAGCCAAATTAAGCAAAACCAAATTAAGCGACAATAACTTCAACAGCAAAGAGTACATGAATTATTAAAGGACAAGCCCACATTAGGTAAGCAGTACATGAATTACTAGAGGACAAGCCCACATTAGATAAGCAGTACGCACACACAAACCATGGCCGGATCGACACGGCAAATTATTACAGTACGCAGGATGCAGAAGCTAACGCGCGCCGCCCACGCAGCTAGCCAGATTGGACGGGCTTGTCCTGCGATTCTTCTGCTGTTGGCTCTGGCTCTGGCTCCCCCTTGCCCTCCCCGGCGCCGGCACGCCGTTGGACGAGCTCTCCTGGTCGCCAATGCCGGCTCCTCCGTTGCTGCTACCTGCGCCGTACGCTCCTTCCCCGTACCCGTAGTATTGCTGGCCCATGACACGCTCTCCGCCGAACACCTGGTACTGCCCGCCGACGTTGGCCCGCACCGGTGCCATTCCGACGGCGTACCCGTGCACTGGAGCCCGGGGCCCATAGATGCCCTGCTGCATCTGAACCTGTAGCGGAGCCGGGGAGCATACACAGGCCGCTGCACCTGATTCTGAACCTGCACCGGAGCCCGGGGAGCATACACGGGCCGCTGCATCTGATTCTGAACCTGCACCGGAGCTGGGGGCGCGTACATCGGGGGCTGAGCCTGTAGGAATAAGCCACGGCGGGGCTGAGAGCGTGCGCGCGTGTGTGCATGCGCAGGTCGCGTCAGGTCCGGCCCGTGGCTGCCTCGGGTACGTGCGAGCGCGCGCCCAGGTGTAGGTGTGTGTGTGTGACCACGCGTGCGTGCGCGTGGGTAGTTTTCAGCTAGCGATGGAGCCGGAGGAGTCCAAGCTGCTAGTGGCCGCGTCGTCCGCGTACGGGCGCGACGGGAGCGCGAACCAAGTAGGCGACGGGCGCGGGGTGTGGGCGAGTGGAGCGCCGTGGGCGCGGCGTAGAGTACGTGCGCGTGTATAAAGGCTCACTAATCCTCTGTGTATTGCCGGCTGGACTAAGTTCGTGCTCAGGAAACAAAAGAAACGCAGTTCGTGCTGCGGGCGGTGTACGTGCACCGGAAAATCGCTTGTGTCAACTAGCTTCTTCTCCCTTCCTTCTTCTGGTTCGAGCTAGAGAAAGGCCACAAAGAGAGAGGTAGAGCTAGGGCGAGCTTGGCATCGGACTGTGCCAACAATTGGTATATAGAGCTTCGGTTCAGGTGATCACTGGCTACCATGGCGCTCGTCCCACACGGCGGCGGCGCGGGCGGATTGGCGACGATGGCGATGCCGATGCTGTGGACAACTACACGGTCTGGGCCATCAAGGCGCAGGCGATCCTCGACGTCCACACCGTATGGGAGGCGGTGGCGCCGGGCGACGCGGCGGTGAACGCCAAGAAGGACAAGATGGCGCGCGCGTTGCTCCTCGGGGCGTTGCCGGAGGATGTTCTGCTGCAGGTGTCGACAAAGCTCACCGTCAGGGAGGTATGGGACTCCGTGAAGGTGAGATTCGTCGGCGCTGATCAGGTCCGCGCGGCGAGGCTGAAGACGCTGCGCGGCGAATTCGACCGGATGAAGATGGCGGACGGCGAGGAGCTCGACGTGTACGGCGGGAGGCTCGCGTCGATGGCGGCGAGGTATGCCAACCTCGGGGAGACGCTGGGCGACGTAGCACTTGTCAAGAAGTTGTTGGATACGGTGCCGGATCGCCTCTTCCCCGTCGTCGCCGGCATCGAGCAGTTCCACGACGTGACGACAATGGCGTTCGACGAAGCGCTCGGGCGGCTGCGTGCGTTCGATGAAATAATTCAGCGCCGTGGACAAGACGGCGGCGAGCGCGGGGGTGAGTAGCTGCTCATGACGGCAGCGCAGTGGGCAGCGCGGGAGCGTCGACACGGCGGTGCTCGGGACGACGACGACGGCAAGAGCGTGGCGTCGAGCAACGGCGGGAATAGGCGCGGGCGCTGCTACAATTGTGGTCAGCGAGGCCACTTCAAGCGCGACTGCACGAAGCCGAGGAAGGGCGCGACGGCGGAGCAGGCAATGTTGGCGAACGCCGACGTCGAGCACGGCGGCCTGTTGTAGGTCATGGCTTAGAGGGTGAAATGTAGAAATAAGCCACGGCGGGGCTGAGAGCGTGCGCGTGTGTGTGCATGTGCAGGTCGCGTCAGGTCCGGCCCGTGGCGGCCTCGGGTACGTGCGAGCGCGTCCAGATGTAGGTGTGTGTGACCACGCGTGCGTGCGCGTGGGTAGTTTTCAGCTAGCGATGGAGCCGGAGGAGGGATCGCGTCCAGGCTGCTAGTGGCCGCGTCGTCCGCTGTAAGACAATAGGCTTTGGGGGGAACCAGCACAACCCTCTAGGGGTGGCCTATCACATATATATATAATGAGGTGGTATACAATGTTACAATATACACATGTAAATACAGTCTAACACCCTCCCTCAATCTTAGCCACTTTCTAATGAATCTAGAAGGGTAAGATTGCGCCTGCAAGTCTCAAACTGTGGCAAAGGCAATGGCTTGGTGAAGATGTCAGCAAGTTGATCCTTGGAAGAAATAAACTTGATCTGTAGTTGCTTCTGAGAGACACGTTCACGCACAAAGTGATAGTCAACTTCAATGTGTTTCGTTCGGGCATGGAATACCGGATTTGCAGAAAGGTATGTAGCACCGATGTTATCACACCAAAGAACAGGAGGCTGTGATTGGGGTATACTTAACTCCTGAAGCAAGGACTGTACCCAGATGATCTCTGATGTGGCATTGGCTACAGCCTTATACTCAGCCTCAGTACTGCTACGCGAGACAGTAGCCTGTTTCCGAGCACTCCAGGCAATCAGGTTAGAGCCAAAGAAGACAACATAACCCCCCGTGGATCGCCTGTCATCCGGATTGCCAGCCCAGTCTGCATCAGAATATGCTGAAAGACAACCAGAGTCAGACGGCCGAATATGCAAACCATGAGCCACCGTGAAATGAATATAGCGCAAAATCCGCTTAACAGCAGACCAATGAGTGTCACGGGGTGACTGCAGATACTGGCAGACTCGGTTAACAGCATAGGAAATGTCTGGTCGCGTGATCGTCAAGTACTGGAGCCCACCAACAATACTCCTGTACTCTGTCGCATCAGAAGAAGAAAGAAGCACACCATCAACAGCATTGAGCTTATCAGTGGTAGACATGGGTGTAGTCGTCGGTTTGCACTTAAGCATCCCAGCTCGCTGCAACAAATCCAGAGAGTACTTCTTCTGCGTCATAACAAGGCCAGCATCACGAGAAGTAACCTCCACACCAAGAAAGTAATGAAGCTTCCCAAGGTCCTTGACCGCAAAATCAGCACCAAGTGAGCGAACAAGCGCAGTAGCAGCCGACTGAGAGGAGCTGACCAAAATGATATCATCTACATAGACCAACAAGTATATAGTAACCTCAGGCCTTTGAAGAAGAAACAATGAGGAGTCAGCAGTTGATGATGCAAAACCATGAGCACGAAGAGCCAGTGCAAGACGAGCATGCCAAGCACGAGGAGCCTGCTTCAGACCATAAATTGCCTTGGACAGACGACAGAGATGATCAGGGCGATCCGGATCAGAGAAACCCGGAGGCTGGCGCATGTAAACCTCCTCCGCCAAGACACCATGAAGAAAAGCATTTTGAACATCAAGCTGACGAAGAAACCAACCTCGAGTAACAGCCAGAGAGAGAAGAAGTCTGATGGTAGTAGGCTTGATCACTGGACTGAAGGT
Organism: Triticum dicoccoides; assembly: GCF_002162155.2. Taxonomy (NCBI): domain Eukaryota; kingdom Viridiplantae; phylum Streptophyta; class Magnoliopsida; order Poales; family Poaceae; genus Triticum; species Triticum dicoccoides. Next base: position 189,720,415 of record NC_041392.1, read on the forward strand.
GTCTTCATAGTCAAGTCCAAAACGCTGTCGAAAACCACGAGCAACCAGACGAGCCTTATAGCGCTCAATGGACCCATCAGAATGCCTCTTCACTTTGAAAACCCATTTGGAATCAATGACATTTACCCGTGATTGTGGAGGAACAAGAGTCCATGTCTGATTGCGAAGAAGCGCTTGATACTCCTGCTCCATGGCCTCTCTCCAATGAGGAATGCGCATAGCAGCTTGATACGTGCGTGGCTCAGAGGATGGATCCGCGAGAGCAGCAGACATGCACGCCGCTAACCAAGCAACTGTGGCATCGTGACGTTGCTTAGGCTGAAAAATGCCACTCCGACTGCGCGTATGTGGACGTAGAGCAGCAGCAGGAGCCGGCGGAGGCGAAGGTGACGGAGACGTGACGGTCGCCGGAGATGCAGGAATCACCTCAGGCAAGCTCGGGACAGACGACTCCGGGCTGCATGGCGAAGATTGGCCCGACGACAGGGGCTCAGAGGCCATGGGCGAACCGAGAGTGGGCGAGGCCAGCTCCGATGACACCGGCCCAGACGGCCTTGGCGAGGCGAGAGCAGGCGAGGCCGGCCCTGGTGAGAAGGGCCCAGACACCCTGGGCGAGGCAGGGGCGGGCGAGGCCAGGCCTGGTGATGACTGCCCCGACGCCCTGGATGAGACGGGGACCGAGGAGGCCGGCCCAGTCGGCGGGGTTGCAGGGCGCGACGATGGCGAAGGCAGCCCAGAAGCCAGAGGCGACCGGGCCAGGACGTCGATCGGCCGTGCATGAGCACGGAAACCGAGGCCATGCAGGGGCGCCATGTGCTCCTCATGCACAACAGAAGGTGCCGAGGATGAAGGCGATGGCGACGAAGAGGAAGATGGCACTTCCAGAATCTCCAAACGAGCCCCACGACCAGTGCCTGCACCATGGTTAGGCAACAATAGAGGAGAATATGCAACATCATCAAATTGGTCAGAAGCAACAGAGGATGAATGCATGACAGGTGGCTCGGTAGTGGACACAGGGAGTTTGGCAAAGGGAAAAACATGCTCATCAAACACAACATCCCGAGAGATATAGACACGATTAGTGGGCACATGAAGACATTTGTATCCTTTATGAAGAGAGCTATAACCAAGAAAAACACACTTCTTGGAACGAAACTCGAGCTTACGCTTGTTATATGGACGGAGATGGGGCCAGCAAGCACACCCAAACACCTTGAGAAAGGTGTAGTCCGGTTGTTCATTAAGGAGAACTTCAATGGGAGTCTTCATATTCAAAACACGAGTGGGAGTATGATTGATGAGAAAACATGCAGTGGTGAAAGCATCACTCCAAAAACGAAACGGAACAGATGCATGGGCCAAAAGAGTCAGACCAGCTTCAACAATGTGACGATGCTTACGTTCTACTGAACCATTCTGCTGATGTGTATGTGGACATGCTAAACGGTGAGTGATCCCAAGCGACTGAAAGAAGGAGTTGAGGTTGCGATACTCGCCACCCCAGTCCGACTGAACATGAACAATTTTGTGCTTGAGAAGGCGTTCAACATGTTTTTGGAACTGAACAAAAATGTCAAACACATCAGATTTACGTTTGATAAGATAAAGCCAGGTAAAGCGGCTGTAAGCATCAACAAAACTGATATAGTAATTATGACCACTAACAGAAGTCTGAGCAGGACCCCATACATCTGAAAACACAAGTTCTAAAGGATGTTTCACCTCACGACTGGACTCCGAAAAAGGAAGTTGATGACTCTTCCCCTACTGACAAGCATCACACACTGCTACATCTTTATTACTAGACACACTAGGAAGCTCATGACGACGCAAAACATGCCGGACAATAGGTGTGGCCGGGTGACCAAGACGAGCATGCCACTGTGACAGAGATACCCGAACTCCACTGAAGACGCGAGCGACGCCAGGATGCTCCAGACGATAGAGACCTTGGCAGAGCCGCCCACTAAGAAGAATGTCCCTCGTGCCCCGATCCTTAATAAAAAGATCAAAAGGATGAAATTCACAAAGCACATTATTATCACGAGTGAGTTTAGGAACTGAAAGAAGATTACGTGTCACAGATGGAACTCGAAAAAAATTGCGAAGTTGAAGACTCCTATTGGCATGTCTAGTGAGAAGTGATGCTTGACCAATATGAGAGATGTGCATACCTACTCCATTGGCGGTGTGGATCTTGTCGGAGCCATGGTAGGGTTCACGAGTGTGAAGCTTCCCCATCTCACTGGTCAGGTGCTCTGTCGCCCCAGAGTCCATGTACCAGTGGGGATCAATGGAGTAGGACTGAGTGTGTCCCTGTGGCTTCTGCGGCGGCGGACGATCAGCCATGGCGACCTGACGAGCAAAGTTGCATGTATCCTTCCCGTCATTGCCGAGACCAAGAAAACCCCGCTGGAAGCGCTTGTGACACTTCGAGGCCCAGTGCCCATCGCGACCACAAAGCTGGCACACACGTGGACCGCCAGCCCCTGGTAGCGTCGCAGTAGGAGGAGGGGCCGGGGCGGGTGGTGGTGACTGCCCCGAAGGAGCCCTGGATGAAGCAGAGGAGCGACCACCCTTGGTGGCGGCGTTTGCCGAGAGGGCGCCGTTGCCCCTGGATCGGCGCGTCTCGACTCGTTGCTCAGTAAGCAGGAGGCGTGAAAAGACCTCGTGTGCTGGCATGGGCGTGGAGTTGCCCCTCTCATTGATGATCTCGACTAGGGCATCATACTCCTCATCAAGACCATTGACAATAAACGAGTTGAACTCGGAGTCGGTGAGGGGCTGTCCAATGGAGGCCAGTGTGTCGGCGAGACTCTTGACTTTGTTGTAGAACTCAGTGGCGGTGGAGTCAAGCTTCTGACACTCCCCAAGTTGGCGACGGAGCCCAGATACACGAGCCTGCGACTGTGCCGCAAACGAGCGCTCAAGAATAGTCCATGCCTCGTGGGACGTCTTGGCGAAGACAACAAGCCCGGCAACGGCCGGAGAGAGCGACCCCTGGATGGAGGAGAGGTTCGCCTGATCCTGCCCTGTCCAGACACGGTGAGCCGGATTATAGACCGGACCGTGCACGCTGTCAACCAGCGCAGGAGGGCAAGGGAAAGAGCCGTCGACATAGCCAAGCAGATAGTGACTCCCAAGAAGCGGAAGAACCTGCGCGCGCCAGAAGATGTAATTGTCCGACGACAACTTGATGGTGATGAGATGGCCGAAGTGAAACGGCGGCGGCGGCTGCGATCCCATCGAGGAGACTGGCTGAGGTGAGACCACCGTGGAGACAGTCAGAGGGGGGCAGCCGGCGCGGTGACAGAGGGCGCGATGGCCGCGGTTGACGCCGCGAAGCCTGCCAGCGCGACGTCCTCCGCCACCAGCGGCGCAGTGGCCGAGGGCGCGACAGCCGCGGTTGACGGGGCGGCGGCGGTGTGGGCCACAAGCGCCTGCCCGGGCGAAGTAGTAGCCGGCGGGAGCGCGAAGAGGGAGCCGACGCTCCGTGTCCCGATCGGCGCCTGAAGGAAGGCGGCATCCAGCGGCCTCGAGAGAAGTGCCGCGAGGGAGGCCGGCAGAAAACCGGTGGCGGTGGAGCCGGACGCAGCGGCGGACGTCATAGCAGTCGGGCGACGGCGACGGCGGGCGCGGCGGCGGCGGCGGTGGCGGCGGCGGCGGCGGCGGTGGCGGCGGCGGCGGCGGCGGCGGTTTAGGGTTTTTAGGCGGAAGCGGACGTAACCTAGCGTGATACCATGTAAGACAATAGGCTTTGGGGGGAACCAGCACAACCCTCTAGAGGTGGTCTATCACATATATATATAATGAGGTGATATACAACGTTACAATATACACATGTAAATACAGTCTAACATCCGCGTACGGGCGCGACGGGAGCGCGAGCCAAGTAGGCGACGGGCGCGGGGTGTGGGCGAGTGGAGCGCCGTGGGTGCGGCGTAGCGTACGTGCGCGTGTATAAAGGCTCACTAATCCTCTGTGTATTGCCGGCTGGACTGAGTTCGTGCTCAGGAAACAAAAGAAACGCAGTTCGTGCTGCGGGCGGTGTACGTGCACCGGAAAATCGCTTGTGTCAACTAGCTTCTTCTCCCTTCCTTCTTCTGGTTCGAGCTAGAGAAAGGCCACAGAGAGAGAGGTAGAGCTAGGGCCAGCTTGGCATCGGACTGTGCCAACAATTGGTATACAGAGCTTCGGTTCAGGTGATCGCTGGCTACCATGGCGCTCGTCCCACACGGCGGCGGCGCGGGCGGATTGGCGACGATGGCGATGCCGATGCTGCGGACAACTACACGGTCTGGGCCATCAAGGCGCAGGCGATCCTCGACGTCCACACCGTATGGGAGGCGGTGGCGGCGGGCGACGCGGCGTGAACGCCAAGAAGGACAAGATGGCGCGCGCGTTGCTCCTCGGGGCGTTGCCGGAGGATGTGCTGCTGCAGGTGTCGACAAAGCTCACCGTCAGGGAGGTATGGGACTCCGTGAAGGTGAGATTCGTCGGCGCTGATCGGGTCCGCGGCGAGGCTGGAGACGCTGCGCGGCGAATTCGACCGGATGAAGATGGCGGACGGCGAGGAGCTCGACGTGTACGGCGGGAGGCTCGCGTCGATGGCGGCGAGGTATGCCAACCTCGGGGAGACGCTGGGCGACGTAGCACTTGTCAAGAAGTTGTTGGATACGGTGCCGGATAGCCTCTTCCGCGTCGTTGCCGGCATCGAGCAGTTTCACGACGTGACGACGATGGCGTTCGACGAAGCGCTCGGGCGGCTGCGTGCGTTCGATGAAAGGGTTCGGCGCCGTGGACAAGACGGCGGCGAGCGCGGGGGTGAGTAGCTGCTCATGACGGCAGCGCAGTGGGCAGCGCGGGAGCGTCGACACGGCGGTGCTCGAGACGACGACGACGGCAAGAGCGTGGCGTCGAGCAACGGCGGGAATAGGCGCGGGCGCTGCTACAATTGTGGTCAGCGAGGCCACTTCAAGCGCGACTGCACCAAGCCGAGGAAGGGCGCGACGGCGGAGCAGGCAATGTTGGCGAACGCCGACGTCGAGCACGGCGGCCTGTTGTAGGTCGTGGCTTAGAGGGTGAAATGTAGGAATAAGCCACGGCGGGGCTGAGAGCGTGCGCGTGTGTGTGCATGCGCAGGTCGCGTCAGGTCCGGCCCGTGGCGGCCTCGGGTACGTGCGAGGGCGTCCAGGTGTAGGTGTGTGTGACCACGCGTGCGTGCGCGTGGGTAGTTTTCAGCTAGCGATGGAGCCGGAGGAGGGATCGCGTCCAGGCTGCTAGTGGCCGCGTCGTCCGCGTACGGGCGCGACGGGAGCGCGAGCCAAGTAGGCGACGGGCGCGGGGTGTGGGCGAGTGGAGCGCCGTGGGCGCGGCGTAGCGTACGTGCGCGTGTATAAAGGCTCACTAATCCTCTGTGTATTGTCGGCTGGACTGAGTTCGTGCTCAGGAAACAAAAGAAACGCAGTTCGTGCTGCGGGCGGTGTACGCAGAGTTTTGGATTTCGTCCGAAAAAAACGAAATCCGTCCGAAATTCGTCCATCCCGTTTGGGCCCGGTAATTGGGCAAACCGGTCAAAAAATTCGCCCATTTATGATGTTTCAGCCCAGCCCAAGGTCCAATATAGCCCACAGACGTCTCCCAGTAGCGTATAAACTGCCAGCGAGCCTTCCCTAACCCTAAATTTCGTTTTCCCCATCTCCACTCATGTGCGGCGGCTGCAGCCGACCCATGGAGGCGAGGCAGCGCCGCCTCCGCCCAATCTCCTCCTCCTCGAGCGCTCTACATCCTCCCAGCCTCCTCCTCCTCAAGAACTCCTCCGCCCAGTGTTCTTCTCTTTCCCATTCATGGAGGGTGAAGGTCCTGGCCGTGGTTTGCCCTGTGCACGGGGCAACCATGTCGACGACAGCAATGGAGCCTGGCCATATGAGGTTCATGCATAGATTCCAGTACTAGATTTTGTTGTATGGCTAATACTGGACAAATAAAGATATGTTGTTCAGGTTTATTTTGAAGTTATGGTCAAATTTTGTTCAAATTTTGAAATTTAGTTTGTAATTTTCGTCCGAAACTTTCCGAAAAAAATCCGAAAAGACGAATTTCGCCCATTTCGCCCTGGCCCGGTAAAATCTCCAAAACGAAATCCAAAACCGTGGGTGTACGTGCACCGGAAAATCGCTTGTGTCAACTAGCTTCTTCTCCCTTCCTTCTTCTGATTCGAGCTAGAGAAAGGCCACAGAGAGAGAGAGAGGTAGAGCTAGGGCGAGCTTGGCATCGGACTGCGCCAACAGAGCCTGCAGTGGCACGGCGTGGATCACAGGCGGGGCCGCATGGGTAGGGGCACTCGTCACGGCGCGGCTGTAGCCTGCAGCGGCACCACCTGTCCCCGCCTCGGGGTCGCGCATGCGCTTCAGGAAGACGCTGAGGGGCACGACGTAGTCGTCGAAGCCGAGGCGGTTTAGGGCCCACACGATGTCTTCGGCGTTGACGGCCTTGCGGCGCTGCATGCGGCACCGTTCGTTGGCCTCGCCGGTGACGAAGCTGATGAACTCCGACACGCATTCTTGGATCGCCTCCTTGGCTTCGTCGGAGATCTTGGCATGGGCAGGGAGCGCGCGGCGCATGATGCGGATCACGTTTGCGATCGGCATCAGCCGGTCCTGCTCCCGCACCACCGGCGTCGCCTGGGTAGGCGCCGGCGCCGCTGGTCCGTTGGGGACGCCGTCGTTCTCCATGGCTAGGGTTAGGCAAGGTGCAATGCAGGTAGTCGCACTTGGCTTTAGGGCTGTGCTTCTGATCAAGTTGCTTCAGTGTGTTAAATAGGCTGAGATAGGCATTAGGTGCTAGCTTAGCTGTCCTTTGTGTTACAGATCAAACGACAAGTGTCCATTGAGTGGTTCTGGCGGAGACATGTACTCATGAATGAGGCTATTAATCAGAGGAAAACGATAAATCATATGTATAAATGTGGTTATAACCGTTGGTGGTGAGGGCCGTAGTTTTTCTTTTCTTTTCTCATGACCTGTAGACAGGTCATTTTGAAACTGAAATGGCACATTAAGGGCATGGGCTACGGAGGCTATAGCAAATGCTGGTCTCATCCCCTCCACATAGGATTGTACTGGTGAAGCAATCGCTGCATGTGATTGTCCTTGTTCATCCACTCATGCAACAAGTAGGATTCCCTTCCTTTTTCCTTTGGCTCATGCTTTCCGCGGCCAAGCAGCGGCGCCTTCTGCAGGCGACTATGACATGCTGCGAATCCACCGTCCCTGACACCCGAGTCTACCTGGCCTGCGGGGAAGCTAGTTGGGGCGACGCGTTGTACATGCCCTAAATACAAAGCAACAAAGCTGCAACGTAATGACAACCAAATCAATGGCGGCACAGAAATTTTGAAGATGGATATCCAGAACAAGAAAACCTATGAAACTACAAGCAGGAAAGAGATTGAATCTGTAATATAATCTATAAATTTGCTAGGAAAAAGAGAGTGAATCTAAAATAAACCTATAAAATTACAAAATTTTAATAAAATTATAAGCAAATGAATATTATGTAGAATTGTGTGTAGTAATGTCAAAAATATATAATAAAAGTGAAAGAGAGAGAAAAAGGAAACAATACCAAGAGAAAAGTACAAGAAAAAAAGTTACAAAATAAGCTGAAATAAAATGCTATGTGGAGATACTGAATTAAACCAAGACCTCTTACTTCGATGCATAAGAAACAACTTACTAAGCTACTGTAATCCCCCTATTTTGAAATCTTTTTCTTAATTATATCTTGCCTACGAGACAAGGTGATATTAACATATTAACGTTTGCTTTCCAATATATTTTGATATTTAGCTGAATACCTATGAATTATGATTGGATTGCTCCCGAGTCAAATGGAAACGAGTAGTATCAGCGATCTCACACACCGCGGAGCCTCAACAAAATATGGGTAGGTGCATGCCCAAATGATAAGGCACCCATTCTTTTGTGAAAAATATCTTCACGTACTTTATTGTTGTCTCCAAGCTGTTGACACAACAAATTTATATTGTGAAACAACTTCATGACAAATTTAATGGCTTCTACTTCATTTCCGTGCAAACAAAAAGAAGAAGAGAAAAAACTACTTTACCACAGTTTGATTGCATAGTTTTTAGGACCTCAAGTTCTTTTTGAGAAAAACCCCAATATATTACTTAATGATTTTTTTGGACACAATACAGACGCTTCATACATGCGCACATACACTCACCCCTATGAACACATGCACGCACGGACACCTTACCCCTATAAGGACCTCCGAGATACTGAGCCGGCACATTATCTTAAGATTGACGAAGTCTCAACATACGCCTACATAGTTGACGGGAACATCTCCTCTCACTTAATGCACGTTGCCAAAACTTGTCAGTCCCATGAGCCACTTTGGTAGCCTCTCTCTTGACTTTGGTTGGATTGAAATTCAGTAGTAGTTGAGAGATTCCGAGCACCTCTATCTTCAAACCAACCAAAGTGGATCCGCTCAAAGAGTGATTAGAAAAAATCCTATGAGCAAACATCTAATCAATCTTCGGGGTAATAGGATGGTCCAAATTGAGAACGATGTAAAGTCCCACCAGGCATAGACGCAATTCAACCTCTTTTGCACGGGAGCAAACATGCATAAAATCCTAGGTTGAAACTAAGATCTTGCCCTCAGAGCCTCTTGCCATAACTCCCGGGCTAGCCAGCTAGAAATTTTGAGCAACAAAGCTAGCATCCACATCTAACTTAGTGCAATAATCAATCGGAAGTGGCTCCCACAACAGACTTCTAGAAGTTTGTTTGTCACCAAGTTGCTACGGGACACCAGTTATTTGTCTTTAACTTCAAGTGCTGAAGAAGACATAGTAAAACTCAAAGAAAAAAAGGACCAATAGTTGTCCAAAATATTAACGGATGCCATGATAGACGCATTTCCTCTCCAAAAATCACATCATTCCTTAACGGCCAAAGCCCTCCAGAATAGAAATAAAATCTTGGAATGAGTGGAAGTATCAACTTTGTCGAGTAAGACCAACAACCAACAGATATGTCTCAAATGTATTTATAATTTTTTTATTGTTACGTGCTATATTTATATCATTGTGGTATAGTTTTGACACAAATTTCTCAGTGCCATTTGTTGTTTTTGGAGTTTCCATTGAAAATCAATTTTTTCGGACCAAAAAAATCCATAAAAAATCAGGAGGGGGCGCATGTGGTGGGCTCATGTAGGCCTGCTTAACCTCCGATCCACCACCTCTCAGTCCCTGTGCCATTATATACCTTCGATACCCTTCGTGATTTGTAAACCCGAATTTTTCTACCACTGCACACCTCTATTTTTCATGATCCAAAGGGGAAATTCTTCACGGTGGCCATCTCCATCAACTTGAAGGTCGTCATGATCACCCGTGAGTAGTTTTGTTTGGACTATGGGTCCATAACAGTAGCTAGATGGTTCCCTCTCTCTTGCTTCTCAATACATCTCATGAGCTTCCCTACATGATTGCGATCCATCTGATGTAATCTGTTGGTGTGTTTGTCGGGATATGATGAATTGTCGTTTTATGATCAAATTTATTCATGAATCTTTTTTAGATATATTTGGTTTCTTTGCTAAATAATTCTTATTCCTATATGCTCTCTGATCTATTCTCCCTTGTTTGGCCATGTTTGGGGTTTGATCTTGAAGGGGGAGTTGTGTATGATAGTTGGGTTCAACTGTGCAAGTAAGCTACCAAAGTGATAGAAAGTGGAAAAGTCTTGTATCGTGTTGTTGCCACTAGGGATAAAAATATGCTTGTGTAGTTGCCCTTTGAACACATAGTGAAGACAAAATATCATCTACTTTATGTCATCATACTCAATGCAATAATCCGGTTTTACTTAATACTTTAAGATGCATGCTGGATAGCAGTATTGCGTGGATTATTAGTTATAGATGCAGTTGGATAAAAGTCTATAGAGTTACGAACATGATAATCATATCTTAATTATGCAATGAATATTCATACTCATAAAAATTTCAAGTTAATTTAAAATGGAGCCCCGTTGGCGACCCTGTTGGCATCGGGGTTCACACATAGTACATTTCATTGTTGCATCTTCGCATGGCTAGGTGAATTGAGAGAGGTGGAAGGAAGATGAATCATGGAACCACATGCAATAATTAACATAGTTGTGAATCTGATGATTGAATGGGAGCAGAGACATCCAACTCTCGTGAGAGTGCCAACTCCAGTGTAACACCCCGGATGTCTTTTACCTTATCTGTACTCCAACTCTTGCCGTTTCCGGCCTAAGTTATTCTATTTTCCTCGGGTTCGGGTTTTTGTCTCCGTGTGTTGTTGCCTTGTCATGCATCTCATATCATGTCATCATGTGCATTGCATTTGCATACGTGTTTGTCATATGCATCCGAGCATTTTCCCCGTTGTCCGTTTTGCATTCCGGCGCTCCTATCTCCTACGGTGCCCCTTTCTACCTCTTTTCGTGTCTGGGGGTTAAACATTTCCGGATTGGACCGAGACTTGCCAAGCGGCCTTGGTTTACTACCGGTAGACCGCCTGTCAAGTTTCGTGCCATTTGGACTTCGTCTGATACTCCAATGGTTAACTGAGGGACCGAGAAGGCCTCATTTGTGTTACAGCCCAACACCCTTCCAATTTGGCCCAAAAACCCACCTAAACCCTCTCCATCGTCTCGGTCGTTCGATCACGATTGCGTGGCCGAAAACCGCACTCCATTTGGAGCTTCCTAGCTCCCTCTATGCCTATATATAGATCCCCTCTCGAAAATCCCGGATCCCCTCCTTCCAAACCCTAGCTTTCTACCTCGCGCGCCACCGGACATGTCCGGAGTCCTACGGACAGAGCGCCACCGCCAGTCGTAGCACGCCACGTGGTAGGCGCCGTCACCTCGCGCCCGCGGCCCGCCGAGCCTGCTCGGGGCCCCCGCGGCCCAGATCCCTTGCGCCGCCGCCCGAGCTTCTTCTTCCTCTCGCGCCGCCCGGGTCCTCCCTTGCGCCGCCGCCCACTGTCTCGTCGCCGGTCCTCCCCGACGCAGGCGACCACCGACGACTCCGCGCCGGCGACCGCCGATGACGCCGCACCCCACACCTCCCGAGGTCGCCGCCGCCATCGCCGCCCTCCTCCGAGTCCGGCGACTCCCTCGCCGTCCGCCGCCTCGACACCGGCCCACCTCCGCATCCCTGGCGACAGCCCGGCCGATGAACCTCGTTGTGCGCGCCATCGCGACCCGGATCTGGATCGAGAGCTACAGTAAACCCTAGATCCGGGGTTGACTTTCCCCCTCTCCCCTTTTTTTTGCAATATTCTTCGTGTCGTAACTCCGCATCTGTAGCTCCGATTTGCGCGCGTAGCATATCAAAACGTTCGTCTCAACGAGTACATCATTTCATCTAATTGTATCATTTTCGTTTGAGCTAATCTTGATGCCCGAAATGCTGTTGGAAGAGGGCTATGTGATAAACTTGGCAGATCTGTTTCATCAAATAGCTTTTTGTCATTTTTGCCATGATTAAAGTGTGCATGATATGCTTCTGAGCTCTACATGAGTTTTGTTAAATGCCATGCCATCTTTACAGAGGTGCTTACCATGTATTTTTGTGATATGTGTGGTGACTAGCACAAGCTTGCAAAGTAGCGTAATCGGTAATGCTGATTTCAGGGACTTAGAATTTCACTAAGTCCTTGATCTGTTTTTGTCGTTATGCCATATGTTCATGTTGTTTCCTAGTGATCCGTGCCTCTTTTGAGGATGATCACTCAGGATATTTTGTTAACATTGTGGTGCTCTACCCATCCATGTCTTTGTTTGCATTTATGGAGCACACTAGCTTGAGTCAATCAAGCTCTACTTTTGCTATTTCGTGAATTCTGACAGATTGTTGACTTGTTAGCGATTTTGCCGAGGATGTTGTTATTGATGCGTGCATGCTATGTTGTTGTTCTTGCCATGTCTAGATTCTATGCCATGTATTCTTGATGGGTGTATGCTTAGTTTGTCATGCCATGCTCTGTAGTGAGTGCATCGAGCTCGTGAACATGCCTACTCGTTAACTGATTTGCATGCTCCAGTTTTTCACCAAGTCTGAGATCTTTTTATGTTTTTGACATGTTCACATGCTTGCAATTGTATTTTCTGATCCCTTTTGGCTCAAGGTCACTAAGGGACTTTTGTTAAGTGCTTTGAGTAGCTTCATGCCATGCCTTGATTTGCCATGTTAAGTTCCTGTAGCATGTACTTTTTATGCTCTAAAGTGTGCTTCCTGGTGTTAAATTCTAGACTTGTGTTAATTTCACTAAGTCTGAAACTTGTTATCGTTTGCACTTTTGCCATGCTTGTTTGAACCCGTTATTGGATGAACTAGCCGTAGCTTAGTGTTCATCTTTTGTTAAGCTTCATGAGTGGATCCCTGCCATGTATTTTGTTGTCATGTTTGAGTGCTGTAGCATATTTATCTTGATGCATTTAGATGGCTACTTGCTGATTATCGCAGACCGGTGTCATATTTGTTTTGCTTGCCATTTCCAAACCGTGCATCCGATTCCGGTGATCTTTATATCGATTTCAACCAAAATCACCTCACCTTTCAAGTGGACCTCTTTGATTTCCAAGTTAAGGCCAGGTTCAATCATTCCTTGTCAAATCTTGCATATGTTGGGTTTCGTAGTAATTTCAAAAATTTTCCTACGCGCACACAGGATCATGTGATGCATAGCAACGAGAGGAGAGTGTTGTCTACGTACCCAACGCAGACCAACTGCGGAAGCAATGACACGACGTAGAGGAAGTAGTCGTACGTCTTCACGATCCAACCGATCAAGCACCGAAACTACGGCACCTCCGAGTTCGAGCACACGTTCAGCTCGATGACGATCCCCGGACTCCGATCCAGCAAAGTGTCGGGGAAGAGTTTCGTCAGCACGACGGCGTGGTGACGATCTTGATGAACTACAGCAGCAGGGCTTCGCCTAAACTCCGCTACAGTATTATCGAGGAATATGGTGGCAGGGGGCACCGCACACGGCTAAGGAATCGATCACGTGGATCAACTTGTGTCAACTTGTGTGTTTAGAGGTGCCCCTGCCTCCGTATATAAAGGAGGAGAGGAGGGGAG
>NC_041392.1:189748292-189749814 GCF_002162155.2 Triticum dicoccoides
CCATTGGAGACACCTGTAGTACTCCTTTATAATCACCCATTTACGTTGTGACGTTTGGTAGTACCCAAAGTGTTCCTCCGGTAAACGGGAGTTGCATAATCTCATAGTCGTAGGAACATGTATAAGTCATGAAGAAAGCAATAGCAACATACTAAACGATCAGGTGCTAAGCTAATGGAATGGGTCATGTCAATCAGATCATTCTACTAATGATGTGACCTCGTTAATCAAATAACAACTCATTGTTCATGGTTAGGAAACATAACCATCTTTGATTAACGAGCTAGTCAAGTAGAGGCATACTAGTGACACTCTGTTTGTCTATGTATTCACACATGTATTATGTTTCCGGAAAATACAATTCTAGCATGAATAATAAACATTTATCATGATTATAAGGAAATAAATAATAACTTTATTATTGCCTCTAGGGCATATTTCCTTCAGCATATGCATCACATATCGCATCCCGCATAGCATACCATATTTGCATCATGTTGTTTGAGCATTGCACGTGGTTGATTGTGTTCCTTTTGCTTGTTTGTCTTGTTTGGGTAGAGACGGGAGATGAGTTCGCGAATGAGGAGCCCGTTGAGTTTGTTTACGAGGATCAAGTCAACTCTGACAACTTTGCAGGCAAGATGATCATACCCTCGAAATCACTTCTATCTTTGCTTGCTAGATGCTCGCTCTTTTGCTATGCCTATGCTACGATGCCTACCACTTGCTTATCATGCCTCCCAAATTGCCATCTCAAACCTCTAACCCACCATGTCCTAGCAAACCGTTGATTGGCTATGTTACCACTTTGCTCAGCCCCTCTTATAGAGTTGCTAGTTGCAGGAGAAGATTGAAGCACTACAGGAAACTGGAGATTTGCCGTCAGTATTGTCTTTGCCGTCAGCATTTTGCCGGGGCAGACGGCAAAGAAAGGGTTTGTTGTCATCAACAGACGGCAAAGAAAAACTAACGGCAAATTATACTTTGCCGTCTGCGAAAAAATAAATAGACGGCAAAAAGCTCACTTTGCCATCTGCAAAGCAAACTACAGACGGCAAAGATCTTCGCCGTCTGCGGTTTCTACTACAGACGGCAAAATATGCCCTTTGCCATAAACGCAGACGGCAAAGAGCATATTTTGCCGTCTGTATTATAAATCACAGACGGCAAAGATCTTTGCCGTATGTAGTTTTTTTCGCAGACGGCAAAGCAAAGAAGCACACCTCGCAGATCCATGCCACGGATCGATGACATGGCATGATCCGCGGTGCGGTGCCTCTCTTTCCATCCACCACGCCCGACCCCACCCACCACGTTATCCCCACGTCCCCACCAACCCACCCATCGAACCAACCACTCTCCCACTCCGACACCATCTCTCCCCCTCGATCTCGTCTTCTCTGCTATCGGCACTGCATCGCCGCCGCCGCTCGGTCGCCCCCGCCTCCCCATCCACGTCCCCCCGCCGACTGGTCCTGCCTCGCCGCCGCCGCCGCCCGGTCGGGCCGGCCTCCTCATCCGC
>NC_041392.1:189750607-189862166 GCF_002162155.2 Triticum dicoccoides
CGCCGCCCGGTCTGCCCGGCCTCCTCATCCGCAACCCCGCGCCGCCTGGCCCTTCCTTGCCGCCGCCACCGCCCGGTTGGCCCCGCCTCCCCATCCGCGACGCCCGGCTTCGCGCGTCGCCGGCCTCCCTCCGAGCACCCACAGTCGCCCACCTCCACCTCTGCTCCTCTCCTTCGCCCCCGCCTTCACACGCCGCGGGCCTCTGCCTCCTCTGCTCTCCTTTGCCGGCAGCGGGGCTTAGCGCACAGAGTTGGCGGGGTCAAGTGGATCCAGCGCCCGGACAAGAGTGGCGAGCTCTGACGCGGCGGCAGACGGCTTGAGCTCCTCGGATGTCGGTGTGTTCCTATGCATGGTGAAAGGAAGGAGAAGGGAGAGAGGCGCAGCTGCTGCTCCAGCGATGCATGGGCCGGTGGGAGTATAGATCCAACTCCTGTATTGTAACATAGTGTAATCTGTTCGGGTGTAATCCGTTCATCTTGTTAAACAGAGTAGTTTTGTTTTGTCTTGTGAAATCCGTTCGTTCGTGTATGATTCTTAGAACAAAAGTGTTGATGGATACTGTGGAGTTCTTCATCCGTTTGTTTCTGGTCGCCTCTGCACTTGTTTGTACGATATATATTTTTTTAATAAAAAAATTTCTTTGTCGTCTGTGATGTTTGCGAATGATGGCAAAGCTGGATTTTGGCTGACGGCAAAGCACTAACGCCGTCCGTCAAGGCCACGGGTCTGTTAGGTCGCTTGTTTTGCCGTCTGGTTTGTATCACTGACGGCAAACACAATTGCCTGACGGCAAAGTCTTTGCCGTCACCCAGAAAAAATAGCAGACGACAAAGTATTCTTTGCCGATTAATCTTTGCCATCTGACTTTGCCGTCTACTTACTAACGGCAAACTCTTTGCCGTCTGGATTTACGTCTTTGCCATCTGTGATCCACAGACGGCAAATTACCTGTTTCCTGTAGTGAAGATCGTTCCTTGTTGGAACATTGCTTATTGTTGGGATATCACTATATTATCTTGTTATCTTAATGCACCTATATACTTGGTAAAGGGTGGAAGGCTCGGCCTTTTGCCTAGTGTTTTGTTCCACTCTTGCCGCCCTAGTTTCCGTCATATCGGTGTTATGTTCCCGGATTTTGTGTTCCTTACGCGGTTGGGTTATAATGGGAACCCCTTGACAGTTCGCCTTGAATAAAACTCCTCCAGCAAGGCCCGACCTTGGTTTTACCATTCGCCACCTAGCCTTTTTCCCTTGGGTTTCGCGGACTCAAGGGTCATCTTTATTTTATACCCCCGGGCCAGTGCTTCTCTAAGTGTTGGTCCAACCCAGAGCACCGTGCGGGGCCGTCCCTTGGCAACTTGGGTTACGTTGGCTCCCGTACGCTTAGCTTATCCAGTGTGCCTTGAGAACGAGATATGTGCAGCTCCTATCGGGATTTGTCGGCACAGCGGGTGGTCTTGCTGGACTTGTTTTACCATTGTCGAGGATGTCTTGTAACCGGGATGCCGAGTCTGATCGGGTCTTCCCGCTAGAAGGAATATCCTTCGTTGACCGTGAGAGCTTGTGATGGGCTAAGTTGGGACTCCCCTGCAGGGATTTGAACTTTCGAAAGCCGCGCCCGCGGTTATGGGCAGATGGGAATTTGTTAATGTCCGGTTGTAGATAACTTGAAACTTAACTTAATTAAAATGAATCAACCGCGTGTGTTACCGTGATGGTCTCTTCTCGGCGGAGTCCGGGAAGTGAACACCGTGTTGGAGTAATGCTTGACGTAGGTTGTTCTAGGATCACTTCTTGATCATAGTTCTTCGTTCATGCTTTGACTTCTCTTCTCGCTCTCTTTTGCGAACAGGTTAGCCACCATATATGCTAGTCGCTTGCCGCAGCTCCACATATTACCTTACCTTACCTATAAGCTTAAATAGTCTTGATCGTGAGGGTGCGAGATTACTGAGTCCCCGTGACTCAAAGATTACTTTCAAAACCAGATGCAGGGACCGATGATACCGTTCCAGACGATGCGCTTGAGCTCAAATGGGAGTTTGACGAAGACTCTCGCCGTTACTATGTGTCTTTCCTAGATGATCATTAGTGGTGCCCAGTTGGGGCGATCGGGGACTTTGTCGCATGTGGGGGTTGATCTTTATTTTGGTACCAGTAGCGACCCGACCCAAATGGATCAAGTGCTCTGTGCTCAGGTGTTATCCCTGGATCAGTAATGCTGACACCACACAGTACATCGAAGGATTTATAACAGAGTGGCAATCACACACTTATTACATCGTTGTCTCAAAGAGAACTCATTACCATAAATATGGCTTAAGGCCATCTAGTGTCGATAACAGCGGAAGACTCGGAAGATAAATGGGTCCATCAACTCCAACGGCATCACTGAGTATAGAACCACGACCCAAAAGCACCTTACTCGTCGTCTGAAAAAGTATGCAACATGAGAAGTTGCAGCCCGAAAAATAGGTCAGCACATGGAATATGCTGGCAATGTAACACATAGAGAGTAATGGAATGAAATAGCTATACTATATGCATATATGGCTGGTGGAAAGCTCTATGGTTACAGTTTTGCGTAAATCCAATTTTTCCCTACTGCAAAGGAATAAATTTATTTAACTATGATGGTGGTTGTTGAACATCGAGAATGGTTGACAGCATTCCGATCCCAATTAAGTGAACAATTAAAACCCAACAACATTAATTAGAAGTAACATGTTGAGATTCACATGATATTCAAGTACTAGATACTCAAGATTGTCCATAACCGGGGACATGGCTAATCATGATTAGTTTGTACACTCTGCAGAGGTTTGCGCACTTTTCCCCACAAGACTCGATCGCCTCCGTTTGGTTTCTCGCACTACAAGGTGTTTGAGAAGACGGATGACCGAGACACAGTCTTTCAGAAGCACTAGCACCTTACATGTGGGTAGACCGGTACACCTACTTTCCCCTACATCTGCTAGTCTACCCGTAAGAGTTCGCACGACTTAATCAACTATGCCAGAGCCCATAATGGCTTGTGGCTGCACACGGAAGTTTCTAGCATGAAAGATCTTATGATCCCTTTAAGCCTGGGTGGCGGTCCAAAATAAAACAGGCAAGTCCTGATAGACATCAGGTGCCTCAATCCACCCAGATGTGTGTTTAAGTTGCCACCTTAGATAAACCATTAAAATTATCAACTCACATCTGTCATGGATATCACTCACCCAATCCACGTCTACTAGCATAGCATGGCATAATAAGCAAACGTAGAAGTAACTCCCAAAGGTTTCATAATAATACAGGTGATAGGTACTACCTCATCTACTTCCCATCCCACAGTTTAATTAGATCCTAATCATGCAATGTGAGAGGATTGATCTAATACAATAAAACATGGGTTGTAGAAAAGGTATGATCAAAGTGTTACTTGCCTTGCTGATGATCCGCGAGACCTAGGGTTTCGAAGAAACAAGCGGCGCAATCCGGGTGATCTATCGCAGACAAACAACAAGCATACAATAAGTACTCATCTAATGCATAGGTAAAACTCGAACAAGAGAACGAACCAGAAAATTCAACTTAAGAACTCCGGTTGCAAAGAAAGAACGAACCGAACAAAGAAACAGAAAACAAACGGCGGAAGAAAATAACTCGGTTCTAGCAAGTTGAAACTAGGTCAAATTTTACCATGGCAAAAACTTGTTTGAGTTGATTAGACGAAACGGCGGTTTCGAAACGAAACTCCAGGCGCTTGAATCACCTGATTCCGATAAACGAGCGAGAAGAAAGACTAGAACGAAGATCGGATCTGAGATCACAATCGCGGAATAAATCCGACGAAAAGAAAAGAAGAACGATTAAACGAACGGGCGTCATTAACCGGGAAAATTCGGTGAGCACGTTCGTTGAGGCGAACGGTCCGAAAGAAGAACGAAAACCGATCTAGGGTTTCGGAAGAAAACCGAAACAAAAACCGGAAGAAAAAGAAAAGAATCGGAGAGAAAACGGAATGGTTCTTTTAGGAAAAACCGGACCGGGGAAGAAAAAAGAGAGGCGCGGCTACCTCGGGAGGCGGGCTCCGGGCGGCGGCGGCTAAGGGCGGCGGCGGCGGCTTAGGCGCGGGGCGGCGCGGCTAAGGCAGCGGCTTGGGCTGCGCGCTGCGGCTTGCTGCGGCTTAGGATGGAGAGAGGCTTGGGGTTTTGATGTGAGGAGAGGGGGGGTGTTGGTATTTATATAGGTGAGGGGAGAGGAGACTTGGGGTAGGGGGCAAGCAAAAGAAAAAGAAACAAGGAAAGAGGGGGGGGCTAACCGGCCTGGAGTCCCGCTGGGACTCGGCCTAGAGCGAGGGAGGCGGCGGCCTGCGCCTGGCGCCTGGCGCGCGCGCGGCTGGGGCTGGGGCCTGGCCGGCCGGCCTGCTGGCTGGACCTTTGGCCCGGCTGACCTTGATCTTTTTTTTAACTGGATTCGCGCATAGAAAAACAAAAGAAAACTAAACTAAACAAACTCCAAAATTACTAAAGTAAATTTTCTCCGACTCCTAAAAATGAGCCGAACAAAATGAAGTTTACTCCGGACCTAGAATGCAATTTTTGAAAACGCGCATTTTTCCCTATCCAAATAAAAGCAAATGAAACTCCGGCAAAACAAAATTTGATCTATTTATTAAATCTTCATTTTTCCTCAATTTTGAGAAAGTCATATTATTCCCTCTCTTATATTTTTTATATCGGAAAAATTATTGAAGATGAAATAAATAAATCAAATGATCCTCTTTTCAAATTCGAGAAAACTCTCAAATATGAAAATAACGAAATCTCCAACTCTCTCCGAAGGTCCTTGAGTTGCGTGAAATTTCTAGGATCAACCAAAATGCAAGAAAATATGCTATGCATGATGATCTAGTGTATAACATTCCAAATTGAAAATTTGGGATGTTTCAAACCTACCCCCCTTAAGATGAATCTCGCCCTCGAGATTCGGGTTGGCTAGAAAATAGGTGAGGGTGGTCCTTGAGCAAATCTTCTTCTCTCTCCCAGGTGGCTTCATCCTCTGAGTGGTGGTTCCACTGAACTTTGCAAAACTTGATAACCTTGCTGCGAGTAACTCTACTGGCATAATCGAGAATCTTGACTGGCTTCTCCTCATATGTTAGGTCATCCTTTAACTAAATTGCTTCGAGTGGCACGGTATCTCTTAGCGGTACCTCTGCCATCTCGGCATGACATTTCTTCAGCTGAGAACACATGGAATTCATCATGAACTCCTGTCAGTCCCTCTGGTAATTCCAACTTATAAGCGACTTCTCCCATACGTTACAAGATCTTATACGGTCCAACAAAATGCGGTGCTAACTTTCCTTTAACTCCAAAGCGCTTAACTCCTCGTAGTGGGGATACTCGAAGATAAACTCTGTCTCCGGTTTCGTAAACTGTCTCCTTGCATTTAGAATCTGCGTAGCTCTTCTGCCTGGACTGGGCTACCTTGAGCCTATCGCGAATCAACTTAACCTTCTGTTCAGACTCCTTAATCAAATCTGGTCCAAAGAATTGACGGTCTCCAACTTCGTCCCATGACAACGGTGTCCTGCACCTCCTTCCGTATAAGGCTTCGAAAGGTGCCATCTTCAAAGTGGTTTGGTAACTGTTGTTATAAGAAAACTCCGCATACGGCAAGTTATCGTCCCAGCTAGATCCATAATCTAGTGCACAAGCTCTCAACATATCTTCCAAAATCTGATTGACTCTCTCGGTCTGTCCATCTGTCTGCGGATGAAAAGTTGTGCTGAACTCTAGTCTGGTACCCAAAGTCTCATGCAACTGATTCCAAAACTTTGAGGTAAATTGGGTTCCTCTATCTGATACAATACTCCTCGGAACTCCATGCAAACAAATGATCCTAGTCATGTATATCTTCGCCAACTTAGCACTGGTGTAAGTGGTCTTAACTGGAATAAAATGTGCTACCTTTGTCAAACGATCAACTACTACCCATATCGAGTCGTAGCCTGATTTTTTCCTGCGTAGTCCTGTGATAAAATCCATGCCTATATTATCCCACTTCCATTCGGGTATCAGCAATGGTTGTAACAATCCTGCTGGCTTCTGATGCTCTGCCTTTACTCTCTGACATACGTCACAAACTGCTACATATGCTGCAATATCCTTCTTCATTCCGGTCCACCAGAATGTTTCCTTTAAATCCAAATACATCTTGGTATTCCCTGGGTGAATCGAATACGGTGAATCATGTGCCTCTTGCAAAATCAACTTCCTGATCTCCGGGTCATTTGGCACATAAACACGGTCCTCAAACCATAGGGTATCATGCTCATCCTCACGAAATCCCTTTGCTTTTCCTTCGCTCAATTTCTCTTTTATAGAAGCAATCTCCTTGTCAGATTTCTGAGCTTCTCTGATTTTATCCATCAATGTTGACTAAATCTCCAATGCTGCTACATAGCCTCTCAGAACTATTTCCAAACGTAGCTCACGAAGGTTTTCTGCTAACTCCTTGGGTATTTTCCCCGTCACTAGGGTGTTGACATGACTCTTATGGCTCAATGCGTCAGCTACTACATTAGCTTTTCCGGGATGGTAATGCAATCTCATGTCATAATCCTTGATGAGCTCCAACCATCTCCTTTGTCTGAGGTTCAACTCCTTCTGCGTGAAAATGTACTTCAAACTCTTGTGATCCGTGTACACCTCACAATGATTTCCAATGAGGAAATGTCTCCACGTCTTCAATGCATGCACTACGGCTGCTAACTCCAAATCATGCGTGGCATAATTCAACTCATGAGGCTTCAGTTGTCGTGAAGCATACGAAACAACTCTTCCTTCCTGCATAAGCACTGCTCCAAGTCCTCGACGTGAAGCGTCGCAATACACATCATAATCCTTGGTCTGATCTGGCAAAATCAATACTGGTGAGGTGACCAAACGTTTCTTCAACTCCTGAAAACTAGCCTCACACTCCTTAGTACATTTGAACTTAGTATCCTTCTTCAACAACTCCATCATAGGCTTCGCAATCTTTGAGAAATTCTCAATAAACCTCCGGTAGTATCCTGCGAGTCCAAGAAAACTCCGGATCTCTCCAACTGTTGTCGGTGCTTCCCATTCGGTTACGGTCTCAACCTTTGTGGGGTCAACTGCTATACCTTCTCCGGATATAACGTGTCCGAGGAATCCAACTTCCTTCAACCAAAAACTCACATTTGCTGAATTTGGCGTATAACTGATGTTCCCTTAGTTTCTCCAAAACCAAACGCAAATGTTCCTTATGCTCCTCTTCATTCTTTGAATAAACCAGGATGTCATCAATGAACACTATGACCAACTTATCCAAAAACTCCATAAACACTTTGTTCATCAGGTTCATAAAATAGGCAGGTGCGTTAGTCAATCCAAATGACATAACGGTAATACTCATACAGTCCATATCTTGTGGTGAATGCTGTCTTAGGTATGTCCTGCTCTCGAATCTTCAATTGATGGTACCCTGATCACAAATCGATCTTGGAAAACACTTTAGCTCCTTGCAACCGATCAAACAGATCGTTGATCATTGGCAGTGGGTACTTGTTCTTGATGGTTACTTCATTCAATCCCCGATAATCTACAACCATCCTTAATGATCCATCCTTCTTTTCCACTAGAAGTACGGGTGATCCCCAAGGCGAAGAACTTGGGCGAATGTAACCTTTATCCAATAACTCCTTAATCTGATTCTTAATTTCCACCAAATCCTTTGCTGGCATCCGGTACGGTCGCTTCGATATTGGGCCTGTACCTGGCAATAACTCAATCAAAAACTGAATGTCTCTATCCGGTGGCATGCCTGGTAATTCCTCAGGAAATACATCAGGAAAATCCTTCACCACTGGTACTTCCTCTTGCACAACTCCTGTTAGGCAGTTTACTTGTGTCCTGTTTGGCACATGCCGGGATACATACTTGATCCTTCTTCCTTCTGGTGTGGTAAGCAAAATTGTCTTACTGGCGCAATCGATGTTTCCTCCATACATCGACAACCAATCCATGCCAAGAATCACATCCAGACCTTGGGATTCCAAAATAATTAAATCCGTTGGGAAAACATGCCTTCCTATACTTAATGGTACTTGGAAACATCCTTGTCTGGCCATGTACTCTGCTCCTGGCGAGCTTACTAGCATAGGTGTTTTAAGAATCCTAGTGGTCAGGCTATACTTTTCCACAAATCCCCTTGATATGTATGAATGCGATGCACCAGTATCGAAAAGAACGAGTGCGGTAAATGACTTAACCAAAAACTTACCGATCACTGCATCGGGCTGATCTTCAACCTCCTCCACATTAACGTGGTTCACCTGTCCTCTATTGAAAGGGTTCGGCTTCTTCCCAGAGCTTCCATTGCCATTTCCATTCTGGCCTTCGGGACATTCATTGGCATAATGTCCGGTCTTGGAACACTTGAAACAGGTGACTTGACTCAGGTCTCTCTTGGTTGGGGCCGATGGGATGGTACGGTTCTGGCCGTTGCTTCCTCCATTCCCATTACCATTCTTGTGGCCATTATGGTTGTGCGAGCTACCTCCTCCATGGGTATGCTGAAACTGAAATCCCGGTTTAGGGGCAAAACGGGGCTTCTGCTGGGCTCCAGAGTTATACTTCCCCTGTCCATACTTCCTCTTACGATTCTCAATCTGCTGTTGCTTCCCTTCAATCATGATGGCACGATCTACCAACTCCTGGTAGTTGTTGAAACTCGCTACCATCAACTTCATGCTTAGTTCATCATTCAGTCCTTTCAGAAACTTCTCTTGCTTAGCTGCATCCGTAGCAACGTCATCTGGGGCATAACGGGCTAACTTGCTGAAATCGTCAATGTACTGGCCAACTGTCCTTCCTCCTTGGCGTAAGTTGCGAAACTCACACTTCTTCATGGCCATAGCTCCTGCTGAAACATGGGCAGTGCGGAAAGCTTGCTGAAACTGATCCCATGTGACAGTGTCAACTGGGTAAGTGGCTGTGAAATTCTCCCACCATGCTGTCGCGGGTCCGTCAAGCTGGTGAGCGGCAAACTTTACTTTCTCACCATCCGTGCATCCTGCAGTGGTCAACTCCCTTCCTATCTTGCAGAGCCAATCGTCTGCTACTATCGGCTCGGTGCTACTGGAAAACACCGACGGATTCAGCCTAAGGAAACGGGCTAAGTGGTCAACAGGTGGTGGTGGTGGTGGGTTGTTGTTGTTGTTCTGCTGGTTCTGGACTAACATCTGCATCAATTGATTCTGTTGCTGGATCAACTGAGTGAGCTCCGGTGGGAATCCATTGTCGCGTCTCGGAGGCATCTGAGGGTTTAGAAAAGACGAGAATTAAGAATAGAGTGGGGTCTAAAGGGAAAACACTACCCCAATGCACATGAGCAAATGCACAGAAAATCACTTCATTCAATCAAATAAGGGCTTACAAACGGTCTAACTATCGCAAAAGTGCTCAAACTATTGTGTTTACATGGGGGAATACTACTACTATCTGGTGGTCATCTAGAAATTTGAACCGGTGGAAGACTCCATGATATCTGCTCCAGCTTCGTCTTCAAAGTCGGGTTCACTTGGATCCGAATCGGTGTCGTCGGTGATGATGTAGTTGTCCGGACATGCGACGTACTCGCCTTCCTCCGTGGATGCTAACTTCCTCTTGAGTTCTTCAATCTCCTGCTTAAGATCGCCATTGTGTCTCGCTAGAGCTACGATCTCGTCCATGTAGTCCTTGCGTGTAGACTTCAGTTCTCCTTCTAGCTCGATGATCCTTGCCTTTGCATTCTTCAACTCTATCATATCATTGCACATCTGGTTCTCGTGGCGTCGAATGTGCTGGTTTAACTCCTGGATGAAAGATGCAATGGATCTATCCTTCTTGGTGCTGACTAACTCCCATTGTTCATCTCAGCATCCGCAAATCTGGTAGATAGTGTCCTTGAGGTCTTCTTGGTAAACTTCTCCAATGCGTCCTAGTGTGATATGAGCTGCCATGCTCCTTCCCAGACTCCAGGTTGGTGCATTGAAAACACTATCTATAGGCTTCGTGATTGGCGCAAATGTCCTTCCCGGAACGTGAGCTTGAATCTTCCAGCGCTCCTCTTCAGGCAGAGTGGCGTTGAAGGTTCCCGTGAAGCTTGGTAATCCGATATTCAGGTACTTGGTGACTTCCTTCAGGTGAAATCCAAATGGTGTGCCTTCATCCGGTTGAGCATACTTAATCTTCGCGTTCGTCATCCTAAAAGAGTAGAAAAGATGAGGAGTTAGAAAATGAGAAGAGAATTGTGATCTATGGCTTTAACTTAGTGGTCATGTCCTATAGTCAGCGTGTGCTCTGATACCATCTCTGTAGCGACCCGACCCAAAAGGATCAAGTGCTCTGTGCTCAGGTGTCATCCCTGGATCAGTAATGCTGACACCACACAGTACATCGAAGGATTTATAACAGAGTGGCAATCACACACTTATTACATCGTTGTCTCAAAGAGAACTCATTACAATAAATATGGCTTAAGGCCATCTAGTGTCGATAACAGCGGAAGACTCGGAAGATAAATGGGTCCATCAACTCCAACGGCATCACTGAGTATAGAACCACGACCTAAAAGCACCTTACTCATCGTCTGAAAGTCTGCAACATGAGAAGTTGCAGCCCGAAAAACGGGTCAGCACATGGAATATGCTGGCAATGTAACACATAGAGAGTAATGGAATGAAATAGCTATACTATATGCATATATGGCTGGTGGAAAGCTCTATGGTTATAGTTTTGCGTAAAGCCAATTTTTCCCTACTGCAAAGGAATAAATTTATTTAACTATCATGGTGGTTGTTGAACATCGAGAATGGTTGACAGCATTCCGATCCCAATTAAGTGAACAATTAAAACCCAACAACATTAATTAGAAGTAACATATTGAGATTCACATGATATTCAAGTACTAGATACTCAAGATTGTCCATAACCAGGGACACGGCTAATCATGATTAGTCTGTACACTCTGCAGAGGTTTGCGCACTTTTCCCCACAAGACTCGATCGCCTCCGTTTGGTTTCTCGCACTACAAGGTGTTTGAGAAGACGGATGACCGAAATACAGTCTTTCAGAAGCACTAGCACCTTACATGTGGGTAGACCGGTACACCTACTTTCCCCTACATCTGCTAGTCTACCCGTAAGAGTTCGCACGACTTAATCAACTATGCCAGAGCCCATAATGGCTTGTGGCTGCACACAGAAGTTTCTAGCACGAAAGATCTTATGATCCCTTTGAGCCTGGGTGGCGGTCCAAAATAAATCAGGCAAGTCCTGATAGACATCAGGTGCCTCAATCCACCCAGATGTGTGTTTAAGTTTCCACCTTAGATAAACCATTAAAATTATCAACTCACATCTGTCATGGATATCACTCACCCAATCCACGTCTACTAGCATAGCATGGCATAATAAGCAAACGTAGAAGTAACTCCCAAAGGTTTCATAATAATACAGGTGATAGGTACTACCTCATCTACTTCCCATCCCACAGTTTAATTAGATCCTAATCATGCAATGTGAGAGGATTGATCTAATGCAATAAAGCATGGGTTGTAGAAAAGGTATGATCAAAGTGTTACTTGCCTTGCTGATGATCCGCGAGAGCTAGGGTTTCGAAGAAACAAGCGGCGCAATCCGGGTGATCTATCGCATACAAACAACAAGCATACAATAAGTACTCATCTAATGCATAGGTAAAACTCGAACAAGAGAATGAACCAGAAAATTCAACTTAAGAACTCCGGTTGCAAAGAAAGAACGAACCGAACAAAGAAACAGAAAACAAACGGCGGAAGAAAACAACTCGGTTCTAGCAAGTTGAAACTAGGTCAAATTTTACCGGGGCAAAAACTTGTTTGAGTTGATTAGACGAAATGGCGGTTTCGAAACAAAACTCCAGGCGCTTGAATCACCTGCTTCCAATAAACGAGCGAGAAGAAAGACTAGAACGAAGATTAGATCTGAGATCAGGATCGCGGAATAAATCTGACGAAAAGAAAAGAAGAACGATTAAACGAACGGGCGTCGTTAACCGGGAAAATTCGGTGAGCACGTTCATTGAGACGAACGGTCCGAAAGAAGAACGAAAACCGATCTAGGGTTTCAGAAGAAAACCGAAACAAAAACCGGAAGAAAAAGAAAAGAATCAGAGAGAAAATGGAACGGTTCTTTTAGGAAAAACCGGACCGGGGAAGAAAAAAGAGAGGCGCGGCTACCTCGGGAGGCGGGCTCCGGGCGGCGGCGGCTAAGGGCGGTGGCAGCGGCTTAGGCGCGGGGCGGCGCGGCTAAGGCGGCGGCTTGGGCTGCGCGCTGCTGCTTGCTACGGCTTAGGATGGAGAGAGGCTTGGGGTTTTGATGTGAGGAGAGGGGGGTGTTGGTATTTATATAGGTGAGGGGAGAGGAGACTTTGGGTAGGGGGCAAGCAAAAGAAAAAGAAACAAGGAAGGAGGGGGGGCTAACCGGCCTGTTGTCCCGCTGGGACTCGGCCTAGAGCGAGGGAGGCGGCGGCCTGCGCCTGGCGCCTGGCGCGCGCGTGGCTGGGGCTGGGGCCTGGCCGGCCGGCCTGTTGGCTGGGCCTTTGGCCCGGCTGGCCTTGGTCTTTTTTTAACTGGATTCGCACGCAGAAAAACAAAAGAAAACTAAACTAAACGAACTCCAAAATTACTAAAGTAAATTTTCTCCGACTCCTAAAAATGAGCCGAACAAAATGAACTTTACTCCGGACCTAGAATGCAATTTTCGAAAACGCGCATTTTTCCCTATCCAAATAAAAGCAAACGAAACTCCGGCAAAACAAAATTTGATCTATTTATTAAATCTTCATTTTTCCTCAATTTTGAGAAAGTCATATTATTCCCTCTCTTATATTTTTTATATTGGAAAAATTATTGAAGATGAAATAAATAAATCAAATGATCCTCTTTTCAAATTCGAGAAAACTCTCAAATATGAAAATAACGAAATCTCCAACTCTCTCCGAAGGTCCTTTAGTTGCGTGAAATTTCTAGGATCAACCAAAATACAAGAAAATATGCTATGCATGATGATCTAGTGTATAACATTCCAAATTGAAAATTTGGGATGTTACAGTACCGTAGTCGGACCATGAGTGTATTGGATGATTGTAATGTTATTCATGTATTTGTGTGACGTGGCGAGTGTAAGCCAACTATGTACCTTTTCCCCTATTATCTATTTACATGGGTTGTTGTGAAGATTACCTTACTTGCAACATTGCTTTCAATGCAGTTATGCCTCTAAGTCGTGCTTCGACACATAGGAGATATAGCCGCATCGAGGGCGTTACAAGTTGGTAATTAGAGCCTTCCCCGACCTTAGGAGCCCCCCTGCTTGCGAATCATTGGCGTTGTTGAGTCATTTAGGAATTATATATCGGAGAGTTTAGGAATTCTTTTTACTCCACAGTCCCTTCATCACTCTGGTAAGGCATCCTGACGTAGAGTTTTGAATCTTCTCTTCTCAAATTTCACTAAAAAATTTAGGATCACGCGGGTATCTTGGAATCGTTCCAATCGATTTGTGTCGAGAACATTGTTCTTGGTGCCTCCTGTCATTTAGGGGTTGTGGCAGTGTCCCGGGGAGTTGAGCTCCGGGTGTGGTCGTCACAATTTTATCGTTGAGATTCTGAAATACCTGAGTTTCGCCGACATCGAAAATCTCTTTTATTCAATTGTTGGTGAGATAACTTCGACGCCACCCAGTACTGGGGTGGGAGTTCGGGAGTATTGCCATTACTTGTATAACGGATGCTTTTCAAAGGTTGAGGTAGACGATTTCCGAAGTTTTTCTCGGTTATGTGTTAAAGGATGGATACAGCTGGATGTAGGATTTGCTAGATTTGGGTGAGATATTATGCTTCCCCTGTATCCCCAACACCTGATTGCATAACCGGAAAGGTTCGGGAATTTCATAGGTGGGAATTCTTGTAGCTCTAGTTCTTCTTCCACGGATATTTGGTTTGAGATTGGGTGATCCTTACCGAGTATTCGTTCTTGTTCCGTACCTTGTTGTTTTTCTTCTACCTCAATTCTAAGTGGCTTCTCAATTTATGGATATGTGACCATTTCAATTGGAATGCATTCGTTCATTTTGTTCGGATGTGAAGACTATATATTGCAATTTCAACCCGTTTGATTCAGCTTCAATATTTGTCTGTCAATGTGCTAATGGATGTCAACCTCTTCAGGATGGCTCCTCCAACACGCACGACTCCGAATCCTGATCCGCCACCACCACCTCCACCTCCGAAGGCATGGCAAGCTGTGATGGCCGCTACCAATGCAAACACGCAGCTGATCATGCAACTTCTTCAAGAGCGCAACCAAGGGAACCAGGGCCAAGGCAGCAATCAGAACCACTTTGCTACACTCAACCAGTTCCTTGCTAACCAGCCAAAGACCTTCAGCAATTGTGTTGAGGCAACAGACGCTGATGATTGGCTCGTGGACATATGCAAGCATTTCGAGTGCAGTAACGTCAGGCCTGAGGACTTTGTCAAGTTCGCTTCCTTCCAACTCAAAGACCAAGCTGCAGAATGGTTTCAGCAGTATAAAGATTCCAGAGGAGGCCATCTAATTACCTAGGATGAATTCCGTCAAGACTTCAAAGCTCATCATATTCCTCAGAGCGTGGTTGAAAGAAAGCGTGAGGAATTCTGCAACCTGAAGCAAGGCTCTATGTCTGTTTACGAGTACAACAAGATGTTTCAGAAGCTCACCCGTTTTGCTAAGCAAGACGTCCCTGATGAGAAGAGCATGATATACTAGTTCAGGAGTGGTCTCACAGAAGAAATCCAGCTAGCTCTCGTTATCTTTGAGCCCAAGAGGTACGATGAGTTTAACAACATGGCAATGAAGCAAGAGACTGCTCAACTGAAGTGCGATGCTTCCAAGAAGCGAGTCAGAGATGCAACTCCTTCTTCCTCAACACAAGTGGCTAAGAAGCAGAAGTATTGGCTTCCTCCTCCTCCGTTCCGTCAGCCTTATCAGCAGAAGAGCAAAGGTAGCAGTGGATCTTCCCACTCACCCAACCCTGGCTTTCAGAACAAGACTTCGTCTCAAGCTCCAAGATCAAGTGCTCTGTATCACCGTCCGCTTTCAGAGGTCATGTGCAACAAGTGCCAACAGAAGGGTCACTATTCCAACAAATGCTTCAATCAGAGGCGTCTCCCTCCTCCTCCTCCTGTGAGATCGGCAAGTACAGTTGTGGTCAAGCATAACCCCAAGCACGCCAAGGTCAACTTGCTGAATGCAGCTCAGGCAGAGGACTCGTCAGATGTCATCATGGGTAACTTTCCAGTTAACTCTGTTCCTGCTAAAGTTCTTTTTGACACCGGTGCATCGCATTGTTTCATGTCAAGATCATTTGTTTCCAAGCATGACTTCGTTTCGCAAATGTTGGGTAAACCTATGGGAGTGGTTTCTCCAGCTAAGTCTATGAGGGCTACTTCAATAGTCCCGGATGTTTCTATCATGATGGGTGATTTCAAGTTTCTGGCTTCTCCAATGGTACTTGGTAATTCGGATATTGACCTTATTCTTGGAATTGACTGGGTTTCTAAGCACAAGGCTCAGCTTGATTGTGCTGCCAGGCAAATTCAATTGACTCATTCGTCTAAGGATGTAATTGTCATTACCGCTCGTGATGATACCATCCATCTGTTTTCTCTCAATGAGAAGGGTGAACTGGATGCCATCTCTCAAATTCCAGTCGTTTGCGAATATCAAGATGTCTTTCCAGAAGAGCTCCCAGGAATGCCTCCGCGCCGGCCAGTTGAATTCGTTATCGATCTTGAGCCAGGCACGGAACCTGTTTGCAAATGTCCCTACAAGGTTGGACCTGAAGAGTTGAAAGAGCTGAAGAAGCAACTCGATATTCAAGAGCGAATGGGTCTCATCCGACCTAGTTCTTTTCCGTGGGGTTGTGGAGTTCTTTTTGTGAAGAAGAAGGATGGAACGGACCGACTTTGTGTTGACTACCGTCCATTGAACAAGAAGACTATTAAGAACAAGTACCCACTTCCCAACATCAACGAGATGTTTGAACAACTCAAAGGTGCTCAAGTATTCTCCAAGCTTGATCTCCGTATGGGCTATCATCAGATTCGAATTCGTGAGCAAGATATTCCCAAGACAGCTTCCAGAACAAGCTATGGTTCATATGAATACACTGTCATTTCTTTTGGCCTCGTCAACGCTCCGCCGACTTTCTCTCGCATGATGAACTTCATCTTCAACGCCTACACAAATGACTTCGTCTTGGTCTACCTCGATGATATTCTGGTCTTTTCAAAGAACAAGCAAGATCATGCCAAGCACTTGCGTTTGGTGCTCTATAAGCTCAGAGAACATCAGTTCTACGCCAAGTTCTCGAAGTGCGAGTTTTGGCTCGATGAGGTTCTCTATCTTGGGCATATCATCTCTGCCAAGGGCATAGCGGTGAATCCTGAGAAGGTGTCTGCAATTGTGAATTGGGAACCACCTTAGAATCTGAAGCAACTCCGCAGCTTCCTTGGTCTCGCAAGCTACTGTCAAAGGTTCGTTGAGAACTTTTCAATGATCGCGAAGCCTCTTTCAAACCTTCTCCAGAAGCACGTGAAGTACATTTGGTCTCCTGAATGTGACATAGCTTTCAACACACTGAAAGAAATATAAGTCGCTGCTCCAGTTCTGACTCCTCCTGATGAATCCAAACCGTTCGAGGTCTTCTGTGATGCCTCTCTTCAAGGTCTTTGTGTAGTTTTGATGCAAGAGAAGAAAGTTGTGGCTTATACCTCTCACCAGTTGAAGCCCAACGAGAAGAACTACCCCACTCATGACCTCGAGTTGGCGGCAGTTGTGCATGCTCTTTTGACTTGGAGACATCTCTTATTGGGAAGAAAAGTGGACATCTTCACTGACCACAAGAGTCTCAAGTACATCTTCACTGAGCCTAATCTCAACCTCAGGCAGACTCATTGGGTCAAAATGATTCAAGAGTATAATCCGAGTATCGAATATACTCCAGGCAAGGCCAATGTGATTGCTGACGCTTTGAGCAGGAAGGCTTACTGCAACAGTCTGATTCTCAAGCCTTACCAACCCGAGCTTTGTGAAGCTTTCCGCAAACTCAATCTGCAAGTTGTTCCTCAAGGTTTCCTCGCCAACTTTCAAGTCTCTCCTACTTTGGAAGATCAGATTCGCGACGCTCAACTTCTTGATGCTATGGTGAAGAAGGTGAAGATTGGGATTGCCAAGAGTCAACCCAAGTACAAGTGCTATCGCCTTGATGACAAGGATACTCTCTTCTTCGAGGATCGCATTGTTGTGCCTAAAGGTGACCTTCGTAAAGTCATTATGAACAAGGCTCACAATTCACTCCTCTCCATCCACCCTGGGAGTACGAAGATGTACCTGGACCTCAAGCAGGCTTATTGGTGGACTCGAATGAAGCGTGAAATTGCTCAGTTCGTGAATGAATGTGATGTCTACAGAAGAGTGAAGGCAGAACACCAACGACCAGCTAGTCTCCTCCAACCTCTTGCCATTCTAGAATGGAAGTTTGACCACATTGAGATGGACTTCGTGACGAGATTTCCAAAGTCCAAGCATGGCAATGATGCTATATTCGTTGTCATCGACAAACTCACTAAAGTGGCTCATTTCCTGCCTATCAAAGAGTCTATCACTGCAGCCCAATTGGCGGAGCTTTATACCTCTCGGATTGTCTCTCTGCATGGCATTCCGCGGTCGATCTCTTCAGACCATGGCAGCATCTTTACCTCCAAGTTTTGGGATTCTTTTCAGAAGGCCATGGGCACCAACATCCGTTTCAGCACAGCTTTTCATCCTCAAACTAGCGGTCAAGTCGAGCGCGTCAATCAGATTCTTGAAGATATGCTCAGGGCTTGCGTTATCTCCTTCGGTATGAAGTGGGAAGATTGTCTTCCATATGCCGAGTTCTCCTACAACAACAGCTTTCAAGCGAGTTCGGGCAAGGCCCCATTTGAAATTCTCTATGGCAGGAAGTGCCGTACTCCTCTTAACTGGTCGGAGACTCGTGAACGTCAACTTCTTGGAAATGACTTGATCACAGAGGCAGAGGAAATGTGCAAAGTCATTCGTGATAACCTCAAAGCAGCACAATCGCGCCAGAAGAGCTACTATGATAGTAAGCATCGTGATTTGGCTTTCGAGATCGGAGACCATGTTTATCTCCGCGTCTCTCCAATGAAAGGTACTCGTTGCTTCGGTATCAAAGGGAAGCTTGCCCCTAGATACGTGGGCCCTTTAAAAATCGTCAGAAAGAGAGGCGATCTCGCCTATCAACTCGAGCTTCCTTCAAACTTTGCAAATGTGCATGACGTGTTCCATGTCTCTCAGCTTCGCAAGTGCTTCAAGACCCCTGACCGCACCATCAACTTTGAAGACATTGATCTCCAAGAAGACCTCTCTTATCGTGAGCACCCAGTTGCTATTCTTGAAGAGACTGAGCGCAAGACTCGCAATAAGTCAATCAAATTCCTCAAAGTCAAGTGGTCGCACCATTCCGACCCTGAAGCCACCTGGGAACGCGAGGATCACCTCCGTTCTGAGTACCCGGCGTTTTTCCAGTCCTAGATCTCGGGACGAGATCCTTTCGTAGTGGTGGAGTGTTGTAACACCCCGGATGTAATTTACCTTATCTGTACTCCAACTCTTGCCGTTTCCGGCCTAAGTTATTCTATTTTCCTCGGGTTCGGGTTTTTGTCTCCGTGTGTTGTTGCCTTGTCATGCATCTCATATCATGTCATCATGTGCATTGCATTTGCATACGTGTTCATCATATGCATCCGAGCATTTTCCCCGTTGTCCGTTTTGCATTCCGGCGCTCCTATCTCCTCCGGTGCCCCTTTCTACCTCTTTTCATGTGTGGGGGTTAAACATTTACGGATTGGACTGAGACTTGCCAAGTGGCCTTGGTTTACTACCGGTAGACCACCTGTCAAGTTTCGTGCCATTTGGACTTCGTCTCATACTCCAAGGGTTAACCGAGGGACCGAGAAGGCCTCATTTGTGTTGCAGCCCAACACCCTTCCAATTTGGCCCAAAAACCCACCTAAACCCTCTCCATCGTCTCAGTCGTTCGATCACGATCGCGTGCCGAAAACTGCACTCATTTGGAGCTTCCTAGCTCCCTCTATGCCTATATATAGATCCCCTCTCGAAAATCCCGGATCCCCTCCTTCCAAACCCTAGCTTTCTACCTCGCGCGCCACCGGACATGTCCGGAGTCCGCCGGACAGAGCGTCGCCGCCAGTCATCGCGCGCCACGTGGCAGGCGCCGCCACCTCGCGCCCGCGGCCCGTCGAGCCCGCTCGGGGCCCCCGCGGCCCAGATCCCTTGCGCCGCCGCCCGAGCTTCTTCTTCCTCTCGCGCCGCCCGGGTCCTCCCTTGCGCTGCCGCCCACCGTCTCGTCGCCGGTCCTCCCCGACACAGGAGACCACCGATGACTCCGCGCCGGCAACCGCCGACGACGCCGCGCCCCACACCGCCCGAGGTTGCGGCCGCCATCCGCCGCCTCGCAGTCCGCCGCCTCGACACCGGCCCACCTCCGCATCCCCGGCGACAGCCCGGCCGGTGAACCTCGTTGTGCGTGCCACCGCGGCCCGGATCTGGATCGGGAGCTACAGTAAACCCTAGATCCGGGGTTGACTTTCCCCCTCTCTTCTTATTTTTTGCAATATTCTTCATGTCGGAACTCCGCATCCGTAGCTCCGATTTGCGCATGTAGCATATCAAAATGTTCGTCTCAACGAGTACTTCATTTCATCTCATTACATCATTTTCGTTTGAGCTCATCTTGATGCCCGAAATGCTGTTGGAAGAGGGCTATGTGATAAACTTGGCAGATCTGTTTCATCAAATAGCTTTTTGTCATTTTTGCCATGATTAAAGTGTGCATGATATGCTCCTGAGCTCTACAAGAGTTTTGTTATAGGCCATGCCATTTTTACAGAGGTGCTTACCATGTATTTTTGTGATATGTGTGGTCACTGGCACAAGCTTGCAAAGTAGCATAATCGGTAATGCTGATTTCAGGGACTTAAAATTTCACGAAGTCGTTGATCTATTTTTGTCGTTATGCCATATGTTCGTGTTGTTTCCTAGTGATTCGTGCCTCTTTTGAGGATGATCAGTAAGGATGTTTTGTTAACATTGTGGTGATCTATCCATCCATGTCTTTGTTTGCATTTATGGAGCACCCTAGCTTGAGTCAATCGAGCTCTACTTTTTCTATTTCGTGAATCCTGGCAGATTGTTGACTTGTTAGCGATTTTGCCGAGGTTGTTGCTATTGATGCGTGCATGCTATGTTGTTGTTCTTGCCATGTCTAGATTCTATGCCATGTATTCTTGATGGGTGTATGCTTAGTTTGTCATGCCATGCTCTGTAGTGAGTGCATCGAGCTCATGAACATGCCTACTCGTTAACTGATTTGCATGCTCCAGTTTTTCACTAAGTCTGAGATCTGTTTATGTTTTTGACATGTTCACATGCTTGCAATTGTATTTTCTGATCCCTTTTGGCTCAAGGTCACTAATGGACTTTTGTTAAGTGCTTTGAGTATCTTCATGCCATGCCTTGCTTTGCCATGTTAAGTTCCTGTAGCATGTACTTTTCATGCTCTAAAGTGTGTATCCTGAAGTTAAATTCCAGACTTGTGTTAATTTCACTAAGTCTGAAACCTATTATCGTTTGCACTTTTGCCATGCTTGTTTGAACCTGTTATTGGACGAACTAGCCATAGCTCACTCTTCATCTTTTGTTAAGCTTCATGAGTGGATCCCTGCCATGTATTTTGTTGTCATGTTTGAGCGATGTAGTATATTTATCTTGATGCATTTAGATGGCTACTTGCTGATTATCGCAGACCGGTGCCATATTTGTTTTGCTTGCCATTTCCAAACCGTGCATCCGATTCCGGTGATCTTTATATCGATTTCAACCGAAATCACCTCACCTTTCCAGTGGCACTCTTAGATTTCCAAGTTGAGTCCAGGTTCAATAATTCCTTGTCAAATCTTGCATATGCATCACATATCGCATCCCGCATAGCATACCATGTTTGCATCATGTTGTTTGAGCATTGCACATGGTTGATTGTGTTCCTTTTGCTTGTTTGTCTTGTTTGGGTAGAGCCGGGAGAAGAGTTCACGAACGAGGAGCCCGTTGAGTTTGCTTACATGGATCAAGTCAACTGTGACAACTTTGCAGGCAAGATGATCATACCCTCGAAATCACTTCTATCTTTGCTTGCTAGATGCTCGCTCTTTTGCTATGCCTATGCTACGATGCCTACCACTTGCTTATCATGCCTCCTAACTTGCCATGTCAAACCTCTAACCCACCATGTCCTAGCAAACCGTTGATTGGCTATGTTACCACTTTGCTCAGCCCCTCTTATAGCGTTGCTAGTTGCAGGAGAAGATTGAAGATCGTTCCTTGCTGGAACATTGCTTATTGTTGGGATATCACTATATTATCTTGTTATCTTAATGCACCTATATACTTGGTAAAGGGTGGAAGGCTCGGCCTTTTGCCTAGTGTTTTGTTCCACTCTTGCCGCCCTAGTTTCCGTCACATCGGTGTTATGTTCCCGGATTTTGCGTTCCTTACGCGGTTGGGTTATAATGGGAACCCCTTGACAGTTCGCCTAGAATAAAACTCCTCCAGCAAGGCCTGACCTTGGTTTTACCATTCGCCACCTAGCCTTTTTCCCTTGGGTTTCACGGACTCAAGGGTCATCTTTATTTTGTACCCCCGGGCCAGTGCTTCTCTAAGTGTTGGTCCAACCCAGAGCACCGTGCGGGGCCGTCCCTTGGCAACTTGGGTTACATTGGCTCCCGTATGCTTAGCTTATCTGGTGTGCCCTGAGAACGAGATATGTGCAGCTCCTATCGGGATTTGTCGGCACAGCGGGTGGTCTTGCTGGACTTGTTTTACCATTGTCGAGGATATCTTGTAACCGGGATGCCGAGTCTGATCGGGTCTTCCCGCTAGAAGGAATATCCTTCGTTGACCGTGAGAGCTTGTGATGGGCTAAGTTGGGACTCCCTGCAGGGATTTGAACGTTCGAAAGCCGTCCCCGCGGTTATGGGCAGATGAGAATTTGTTAATGTCCGGTTGTAGATAACTTGAAACTTAACTTAATTAAAATGAATCAACCGCGTGTGTTACCGTGATGGTCTCTTCTCGGCAGAGTCCGGGAAGTGAACACTGTGTTGGAGTAATGCTTGACGTAGGTTGTTCTAGGATCACTTCTTGATCATAGTTCTTCGTTCATGCTTTGACTTCTCTTCTCGCTCTCTTTTGCGAACAGGTTAGCCACCATATATGCTAGTCGCTTGCCGCAGCTCCACATATTACGTTGCCTTACCTATAAGCTTAAATAGTCTTGATCGCGAGGGTGCGAGATTGTTGAATCCCCGTGACTCACAAATTACTTTCAAAACCAGATGCGGGGACCGATGATACCGTTCCAGACGATGTGCTTGAGCTCAAGTGGGAGTTCGACGAAGACTCTCGTCGTTACTATGTGTCTTTCCCAGATGATCAGTAGTGGTGCCCAGTTGGGGCGATCGGGGACTTTGTCGCATGTGGGGGTTGATCTTTATTTTGGTACCGTAGTCGGACCATGAGTGTATTGGATGATTGTAATGTTATTCATGTATTTGTGTGACGTGGCGAGTGTAAGCCACCTATGTACCTTTTCCCCTATTATCTATTTACATGGGTTGTTGTGAAGATTACCTTACTTGCGACATTGCTTTCAATGCGGTTATGCCTCTAAGTCATGCTTCGACACGTGGGAGATATAGCCGCATCGAGGGTGTTACATCCAGCTCAATGTGAGCGGTGGCTCCCGACCGAGAACAGCTAGATCAAAGCTAATGAGGATGGTGCACTATCAAGTTTTGGGAACAAGGGGGAGTTGTGTGCTGCTGAGAGACCACCGTGGAGCGTTTTCGGCATGCGTGTGTCATTTTTCTGTCAGCATATGTGGAACCCCGAGCGGACAAAGGTTTTGTCGTGTGATATGGAGAATCTCTTAATTTAGTGAGCTTTTGAGCACCAACGTGTTGTCACGCGATGACACATATACCTCTATGTTATCGCTTCTATCCTATCACAACCAAGTTGCTTGCATGCATTTATTGTGTGCTAGCCATATTTTGACATCAACTGATGGGCAAATGCTTCCAAATTTTTATCTGGGCATTAGTACACAATTTATGTATTCAAATATTAGAGGTCCGGGTGGGATGTATGACAACCGTGAATAGTGATTTATTTTCATATTTCAAATGGAATTTTTTTGTTAGGTGTGACTAATGAGAACCTTCTCTATTCACATAACTAATGGTATTTTTTCAAACATATATAATCCCATAAAAGCAAAGTGAATCTAGAATTGACTTGAATGCACTAAATGAATGTGGATATGATGAGGCATGTTTCTATCAAAGTATTTGTTATTTAATTGAAGACAAACTCTAATGATTAGTGAGGTGCATGATGTACACCCTATATGTTGTATGGAGAATCTAACGAGAACCAATATGCGAGAACAAGTCATCGCTTCCAATATATCACTTCATCAACTGCAGTGGTCGGGCCTTGAGTCTGACTCAACTTCACATCTTGTAACACAGGCATGAACCCTTTCTTTGACTGTTCCATTTTGAACTTCTTCAAAACTTTGTCAAGGTATGTGCTTTGTGAAAGTCCTATTAAGTGTCTTGATCTATCTCTATAGATCTTGATGCCCAATATATAAGCAGCTTCACCAAGGTATTTCATTGAAAAACTTTTATTCAAGTATCCCTTATGCTATCCAGAAATTCTATATCATTTCCAATCAACAATATGTCATCTACATATAATATCAGAAATGCTACAAAGCTCCCACTCACTTTCTTGTAAATACAGGCTTCACCGAAAGCCTGTATAAAACCAATGCTTTGATCACTTCATCAAAGCATTAATTCCAACTCCGAGATGCTTGCACAAGTCCATAGATGGATCGTTGGAGCTTGCACACTTTGTTAGCACCTTTAGGATTGACAAAACCTTCTGGTTGCATGATATACAACTCTTCTTTAAGAAATCCATTAAGGAATGCAGTTTTGACATCCACTTGCCAAAATTTCATAATCATAAAATGCGGCAATTGCTAACATGATTCGGACTGACTTAAGCATCTCTATGGGTGAGAAGGTTTCATCATAGTAAACCCCTTGAACTTGCCGAAAACCTTTCACGACAAGTCGAGCTTTGTGGATGGTGACATTACCATCAGCGTCCGTATTCTTCTTGAATATCCATTTATTCTCAATGGCTTGCCAATCATCGGGCAAGTCCACCAAAGTCCATACTTTGTTCTAATATGTGAATCCTATCTCAGATTTCATGGCCTCAAGCCATTTATCGGAATCTGGGCTCATGATGGCTTCTTCATAGTTCGTAGGTTCGCCATAGTCTAGTAACATGACTTCCAGAACAGGATTACCATACCACTCTGGTGTGGAACGTGCTATGTTCGACCTACGAGGTCTAGTAGTAACTTGATATGAAGTTTCATGATCATCATCGTTAGCCTCCTCTCTAGTTGGTGTAGGCATCACGGGAGCGGATTTCTCTGATGTGCTACTATCCAAATTGAGAGAAGGTACAATTGCCTCATCAAGTTCTACTTTCCTCCCACTCACTTCTTTCGAGAGAAACTCCTTCTCTAAAAATGTTCCATTCTTGGCAACAAAGGTCTTGCCTTCGGATCTGTGGTAGAAGGTGTACCCAATTGTTTCCTCAGGGTATCCTATGAAGATGCACTTCTCTGATTTGGGTTCCAGCTTATCAGGCTGAAGCCTTTTGAAATAAGTGTCACAACCCCAAACTTTAAGAAACGATATCTTAGGTTTCTTGCCAAACCACAGTTCATACAGTGTCGTCTCAGTGGATTTAGACGGTGCCCTATTTAACGTGAATGCAGCTGTCTCTAATGCCTAACCCCAAAATGGTAGTGGTAAATTGGTAAGAGACATCATAGATCGCACCTTATCTAATAAATTATGGTTACGATGTTCGTATACACCATTACACTGTGGTGTTCCAGGTGGCGTGAGTTGTGAAACTATTCCACATTGTTTTAAATTAAGGCCAAAATCGTAACTCAAATATTCGCCCCAGCCATCTGATCGTAGAAACTTTATTTTCTTATTAGGATGATTCTCCACTTCATTCTGAAATTCTTTGAACTTTTCAAATGTTTCAGACTTGTGTTTCATTAAGTAGATGTACCCATATCTGCTCAAATCACCTATGATGGTCAGAAAATAACGATACCCGACGCGTGCCTCAACACTCATTGGACTGCATACATCGGTATGTATTATTTCCAATAAGTCATTAGCTCGCTCCATTGTTCTGGAGAACAGAGTTTTAGTCATCTTGCCCATGAGGCATGGTTCGCAAGTATCAAATGATTCATAATCAAGTGATTCCAAAAGCCCATTTGCATGGAGTTTCTTCATGCGCTTTACACCAATATTACCTAAACGTCAATGCCACAAATATGTTCCACTATTGTTATCAACTTCGCATCTTTTGGCATCAATATTATGAATATGTGTATCACCATAATTGAGATTCAACAAAAATAGACCACTCTTCAAGGGTGCATGACCATAAAAGATATTACTCATATAAATAGAACAACCATTATTCTCTGATTTAAATGAATAACCGTCTCGCACTAAACAAGATCCAGATATAATGTTCATGCTCAATGCTGGCACCAAATAACAATTATTCAGGTTTAAGACTAATCCCGAAGGTAGATGTAGAGGTAGCGTGCCGATGGCGATCACATCGACATTGGAACCATTCTCGACGCGCATCATCACCTCATCCTTAGCCAATCATCGTTTAATCCGTAGCTCCTATTTCGAGTTACAAATATGAGCACCCGAACCAGTATCAAATACCCAGGCGCTACTACGAGCATTAGTAAGGTACACATCAATAACATGTATATCAAATATACCTTTGTTCACTTTGCCATCCTTCTTATCCGTGAAATACGTGGGGCAGTTCCCTTTCCAGTGACCAGTCCCTTTCCGGTAGAAGCACTCAGTTTCAGGCTTGGATCCAGCTTTGGGCTTCTTCCCGGGAGTGGCAACTTGCTTGCCATTCTTCTTGAAGTTCCCCTTCTTTCCCTTGCCCTTTTTATTGAAACTGGTGGTCTTGTTAACCATCAACTCTTGATGCTCCTTCTTCATTTCTACCTCCACAGCCTTGAGCATTGCGAAGAGCTCAGGAATTGTCTTCTCCATCCCTTGCATATTATAGTTCATCACGAAGCCTTTGTAGCTTGGTGGCAGTGATTAAAGAACTCTGTCAATAACACTATCATTTGGAAGATTAACTCCCAGCTCAGTCAAGTGATTATGATACCCGGATATTTTGAGTATGTGTTCACTGATAGAACTGTTCTCCTCCATCTTGCAGCTATAGAACTTGTTGGAGACTTCTTATCTCTTAACTCGGGCATTTGCTTGAAATATTAACTTCAACTCCTGGAACATATCATATGCTCCATGACGTTCAAAATGTCTTTGAAGTCCCAATTCTAAGCCGTAAAGCATGGCACACTAAACTATTGTGTAGTCATCAGATCGAGCTTGCTAGACGTTTAAAACATTAGCAGGCCTTTCACCTAGAGATGCATCAAGGACATAATTCTTATGTGCAGCAATGAGGATAATCCTCAAGTTACAGACCCAACCCGTGTAGTTTCTACCATCATCTTTCAACTTAGCTTTCTCTTGGAACGCATTAAAATTCAGGGAACGGTAGCACGGGCCATTGATCTACAACATAGATATGCAAATACTATCAAGACTAAGTTCATGATAAATTAAGTTCAATTAATAAAATTACTTAAGAACTCTCACTTAGATAGACATCCCTCAAGTCATCTAAATGATACTTGATCCAAATCAACTAATCCATGTCCGATCATCACGTGAGATGGAGTAGTCATCAATGGTGAACATCTCTATGTTGATCATATCTACTATATGATTTACGTTTGACCTTTCGATCTCTAGTGTTCCGAGCACATGTCTATACATGCTAGGCTCGTCAAGTTTAACCCAAGTATTCTGCATGTGCAAAACTGTCTTGCACCCGTTGTATGTGAACATAGAGTCTATCACACCCGATCATCACGTGGTGTCTCAACACGACGAACTGTAGCAACGGTGCATACTTAGGGAGAACATTTTTACCTTGAAATTTAGTGAAGGGATCATCTTATAATGCTACCGTCGTACTAAGCCAAATAAGATACATAAAAAGATAAAAATCACATGCAATCACAATATGTGACATGATATGGCCATCATCATCTTGTGCTTTTGATCTCCATCTCCAAAGCATCGTCATGATCTCCATCATCGCCAGCTCGACACCTTGATCTCCATTGTAGAGTCGTGGTCGTCTCTGCAACTATTGCTTCGACAACTATCGCTAACGCATAGTGATAAAGTAAAGCAATTACATGGTGTTTGCATTTCATACAATAAAGAGACAACCATAAGGCTCCTGTCGGTTGTCAGATATCTTAAAAAACATGCATCTCATACAATAGCGTTTATCACATCATGTCTTAACCATATCACATCACAACATGCCCAGCAAAAACAAGTTAGACGTGCTCTACTTTGTTGTTGCATGTTTTACGTGGCTGCTACGGGCTTCTAGCATGAACCATTCTTACCTACGCATAAAACCACAATGGTGTTTCGTCAAGTTTGCTATTATAACCTTCTTCAAGGACAGCCGTAGTCAAATTCGATTCAACTAAAGTAGGAAAAACAGACACCCGCCAGTCACCTTTATGCAAAACTAGTTGCATGTCTGTCGGTGGAACCGGTCTCATGTGCGTGGACATGTACGGTTGGTCCGGGCCGCTTCATCCCACAATACCGCCTAGAAAACGAGAGTCAAATGACAAATAATGTAAATTGAGAGGATATGATATTTGTGATTAGGAACCTGGTATATGTTGAAGATCCTCCCCGGCAACGGCGCCAGAAATTCCTTTTGATGCAGCTTGAAGCTACGTCGGTGTTTCCCCAAAGAGGAAGGGATGATGCAGCACAGCGATAGTAGTTATTTCCCTCAGTTGTGAGACCAAGGTTATTGAACTAGTAGGATAACCAAGCAACACAACATAAACATCCCCTGCACACAAATAACAAATACTCACAACCCGACGTGTAAAAGGGGTTGTCAATCCCTTTCGGGTAGCGGCGCCCCAAGATACGCAAACGGACGTGAGATAAATTGTAGTAGATTGATAGATCGAACACTAAATAAAATAAATAAGAATAAATTGCAGCAAGGTATTTTTGTATTTTTGCTTTAATAGATCTGAAAATAAAAGCAAAGGAAAAGTAGATCGCAAAGGCATATAATATGAGAAAGAGACCCGGGGGCCGTAGGTTTCACTAGTGGCTTCTCTCAAGAAAAATAGCAAATCGTGGGTAAACAAATTACTGTTGGGAAATTGATAGAAATTCAAATAATCATGATGATATCCAGGCAATGATCATGATATAGGCATGACGTCCAAGATTAGTAGATCCACTCCTACCTGCATCTACTACTATTACTCCACACATCAACCGCTATCCAGCATGCATCTAGTGTATTAAGGTCATGGGGAAACGGAGTAATGCAATAAGAATGATGACATGATGTAGACAAGATCTATCTATGTAGAGATAGACCCCCATTGTTTTAACCTTACTAGCAACGATACATACATGTCGGTTCCCTTTCTGTCACTAGGATCAAGCAGTGTAAGATCGAACCCACTACAAAGCACCTCTTCCCATTAGAAGATAAATAGATCAAGTTGGCCAAACAAAACCAAAATATCGGAGAAGAAATACGTGGCTATAAGGAATCATGCATATAAGAGATCAAAGAAACTCAAATAACTTTCATGGATATAAAAAGATAGATCTGATCATAAACTCAAAGTTCATCTGATCCCAACAAACACACCGCAAAAAGAGTTACATCATATGGATCTCCAAGAGACCATTGTATTGAGAATCAGACGAGAGAGAGGAAGCCATCTAGCTACTAACTACGAACCCAAAGGTCTTCAAAGGACTATTCACGCATCATTGGAGAGGCACCAATGGAAGTGGTGAACCCCTCTGTGATGGTGTCTAGATTGGATCTGGTGGTTCTGGACTCTTTGGTGACTGGAATTGATTTTCATCAACTCCCCTAGGGTTTCTAAAACATTGGGGTATTTATAGAGCAAAGAGGCGGTCCGGGGGGGCACCCGAGGTGGGCACAACCCACCAGGGCGTGGCTGGGCCTCCTGGCGCGCCCTGGTGGGTTGTGCTCCCCTCGGAGCACCCCAGGCGCTACGTTGGCCCATTGGGTGTCTTCTATTCCATAAAAAATCTCCATGAAGTTTTGTTGCATTTGGACTCCGTTTGGTATTGATTTCCTGCAATGTAAA
Source organism: Triticum dicoccoides (assembly GCF_002162155.2). NCBI lineage: Eukaryota > Viridiplantae > Streptophyta > Magnoliopsida > Poales > Poaceae > Triticum > Triticum dicoccoides. The sequence goes on from NC_041392.1 coordinate 189,780,258, forward strand.
AACATGCAGAAAACAACGACTCGCACTTGGCACTATGTCAATAGGTTAGTACCAAAAAATGATATAAAATGACTATAAAATGATTATAAAACATCCGAGATTGATAATATAACAGCATGGAACAATAAAAAAAGTATAGATACATTGGAGACATATCAGCATCCCCAAGCTCAATTCCTGCTCGTCCTCGAGTAGGTATGTGATAAAAACGGAATTTTTGATGTGGAATGTTGCCTAACATGTCATATCATATTCTTTTCTTTATATTGTCGGTGTCAAAACCGGCGGATCTCGGGTAGGGGGTCCCGAACTATGCGTCTAAGGCGAATGGTAACAGGAGGCAGGGGACACGATGTTTACCCAGGTTTGGGCCCTCTTGATGGAGGTAATACCCTACGTCATGCTTGACTGTTCTTGATGATATGAGTATTACAAGAGTTGATCTACCACGAGATCGTAGAGGCTAAACCCTAGAAGCTAGCCTATGGTATGATTGTATGTTGTCCTATGGACTAAAACCCTCCGGTTTATATAGACACCGGAGGGCGCTAGGGTTACACAAGGTCGGTTACAAGGGAGGAGAGATACATATCCGTATTGCCTAGCTTACCTTCCACACCAAGGAGAGTCACATCCGGGCACGAGACGAAGTCTTCAATCTTGTATCCCCTCAGTAGCCCCTGAACCAGGCTTCAATGACAATGAGTCTGGCACGCAGTATTGCCTTCGGCATTGCAAGGCGGGTTCCTCCTCCGAATACTCCATGGAAGAGTTTGAACACAAGGATAGTGTTCGGCCCTGAAAAATAAGTTCCACATACCATTGTAGAGAGAATAATATTTCCACAAATCTAATCTGCCGACACGTTTTGACAACATGACATCATGCCACGGCCCGGTCATTATTCGAACCGTTTTTCTCAACTAGCACTGCACATATCGCGAAGCGGTTTTCTTGACACGTCTTGTCAAAGCAGAGATCGTGTTCCCCTTATCATGGGATTCTCATCAATACAGACGTGGGTAACCCAACCGTGCCTGTTGGTATGACTCCCAGATCTTAGAAAAGTCCCAAACGGCCACGAGGAGGACGCCTGATATTCACCCCCTTTATAACGAGGACAATGCCTTTTCTTTCTCCCTCTCGTGCTCAATCGAATCCTTCCCCCGCCTCGAGTTCTAACACCCAAAGCTCAAGTCAGGCGATTCGGACCTTCAACTATGTCCGGATCCAACCTTCAAGGTCGGTGGATGCCCTCCTCTGTAATGGAGGAGGACATCAAGAAGCTGAGAGAGGCCAGATATCTCACCGCCGAAATTTCACATAGGCTGCCTGCCCGAGGGCAGGTTGTCCCTACTACCGAACCCACCGAGAGTGTCATGTTCATCTCCCACTTCCTCCGAGGACTAGGCCTCGCTCTGGATCCCTTTGTCAGGGGTCTTGTGTTCTATTATGGGCTGGATTTCCATGATCTAGCCCCGGACTCCCTTCTTCACATCTCGTCATTTATTGTCGTATGTGAGGCCTTCCTCCGCATTACCCCTCACTTCGGCCTATGGCTGAAGACCTTCGATGTGAAGCCGAAGATGATCGAGGGGCGGCACGCAGAGTGCGGAGGTGCTTTAATAAGCAAAATCGCTGATGCTCCATGGCCAGAGGGCTCCTTCCCAGAGGTGTCCAGATTGTGGCAGCGGGACTGGTTTTACATCACAGCTCCCCGAAGTGCCAAGTGGGTAGCCGCCCCCACCTTTCGCTCGGGCCCCCCACCGCAATTGATGTCATGGATCAGCAGGGGGCTGAGCTGGGGTCCAGCAAAGGACGTGCCAATACTGCAGAGCCGTATCCGAGATCTCTTTGAGAGAAATTTCAGTCTGATTATGGTAATGCAAGTTATGCTAGTTCGTCGAGTCCAGCCTTGCAAATGCCGGCACCTCCGTATGTGGGAATTCAACCCGGAAGGACCACGAGCTATTCAGAATTTCCTCGGCATGACGCTCGAAGAGATGTACAAATCGTTCTTCGGACCCCAAATAAAGTGTCCGGACACCTCCGAGGATGTGGGTTTGAGCTGCAACCGCCCTGCTACCCAAGTAAGTAATTCCATGGCCGAACCCGCCGTCCTTTTATTTATCATGGCATCATTCTAAAGAGTCACTCTTTGACCAGGACTGGATAACAAAGGCGAGGATGATTAGGTGTTGGGCCCCCCTTCCTGAGAGCTTGGACAATCCGGTGCTGGAAAAGATGCTTGAGCCGGCACCTTATCTAGTGCCCTCAAAGGAAGATGAAGGGGAGAATAAAGAGGGTGAAAGCGGGCATCACTCGCTAATTATTCCAACCGAGGGAATGAGCGCCTCTGCGAGGGAGGATAACCAAGGGGAAGAATCTGACATTCTCTCTCCCTGGGTGTCGGTGTCAAAACCGGCGGATCTAGGGTAGGGGGTCCCGAACTGTGCGTCTAGGCCGGATGGTAACAGGAGGCAGGGGACACGATGTTTTACCCAGGTTCGAGCCCTCCTGATGGAGGTAAAACCCTATGTCCTGCTTGATTAATATTGATGATATGGGTAGTACAAGAGTAGATCTACCACGAGATCGGAGAGGCTAAACCCTAGAAGCTAGCCTATGGTATGATTGTATGTTGTGGTTGTTGTCCTACGGACTAAAACCCTTCGGTTTATATAGACACTGGACAGGGTTAGGGTTACACAAGGTCGGTTACAAAGGAGGAGATATCCATATCCGTATTGCCTAGCTTGCCTTCCACGCCAAGTAGAGTCCTATCCGGACACGAGAAGAAGTCGTCAATCTTGTCTCTTCATAGTCTAACAGTCCGGCCAATGGAGATAGTCCGGCTATCCGGAGACCCGCTAATATAGGACTCCCTTAGTAGCCCCTGAACCAGGCTTCAATGACGATGAGTCCGGCGCACAATATTGTCTTCGACATTGCAAGGCGGGTTCCTTCTCCGAATACATCACACAAGAATTTGAATACGAGGATAGTGTCCGACCCTGCAAAATAAGTTCCACATACCACCGTAGAGAGAATAATATTTTTGCAAATCTAATTTGCTGACTTGTTTTGACAGTATGACATTGTGTCATGGCCCGGTGATTATTCGAACCGTTTCCTTTAACTAGCCCCACACATAATGTGAGGTAGTTTTTCGACATGTCTTGTCAAAGCAGAGATCGTGTCCCCTTATTACGGGATTCTCATCAATACGGTCATGGGTAACCCAACCACGCCATTGATTACGGCGCTTGGGGGATAAGAGAGTTTTACCAGGAAGTGGGGACGCTTAGTTTCGTCCGCCCATATAAAGGGATATGGATTCACCTTTATATCCATGCCTTCTTCCTCCTTTCCTCATTCGTTTTCGCACACTCGAGCTCTAGTGCCCAAGTCCGCACTTCTCACCTCAACCTTCTCCAACCATGTCCGGAGTGGGAGGCAAGTGGATGGCCTCCTCCGTCACAGAGGGAGACATCAAGAAGCTGCTCCGAGCCGGATACTTAGCTGCGAATATCGCGCATCGGCTGCCCGCTACGGGGCAAATCGTCCCTACCCCGGAACCTCACGAGAGGGACTTTTCCTCCACCACTTCCTCCGTGGACTGGGGTTTCCCCTCCATCCATTCGTCTGTGGTCTCATGTTCTACTATGGGTTGTACTTTCATGATCTGGCCCCGAACTTCGTCCTCAACATTTCGGCGTTCATCGTCTTGTGTGAGGCTTTCCTCCGCATCCAGCCCCACTTTGGCCTGTGGTTAAAGACCTTCAATATCAAGCCGAAGGTGGTACGAGGCCAACAAGCAGAATGCGGCAGAGCCATGGTGGGCAAGATGCCCAACGTTATATGGCTTGAAGGCTCCTTCGTGGAGACAATAAAGGGATGGCAATCGGCGTGGTTCTACATCACCGAGCCGCGCGACGCCAAATGGGCGGCAGCCCCCGAGTTTTGGTTCGGATTCCCTACACGGCTCACTTCCTGGAAAGAGAAGGGCTTGTTGTGGGGTTCATCGGTGGAGCTGGATAGACTCCAGAAATGTATTCGGAGTATGGCGAGCAAGAAGCTCAAGCTTGTCAACAAAGTCCAAGTTATGCTCATCCGCCGGATCCTCCCGTGTCAACAATGGGATTTTACCTTGTGGGAGTTCGACCCAGCCCGGCACCAGACTCTGAGTGAGCTCTTTGATACGACGCACAAGGACGTCTGGAAGGTGTTGTTCAAGGGCGCCGAGGTCCCTCCTTCTCTCGCTGAGGACTGTAGACTAAGCGCAAAGCACCTAGCGCGTTCGGTGAGTTCAATACGTCCCGTAGGACAGTTATTTTCCCTAGCTTAATTATGTGCGGGGTCTAATCTCCATGCCTTTGACATGACTGGGTGGAGACGTCGGGGCAGATTAACTGTCCGACCCCTTTGCCCGAAGATACTGCGGGCGCTCTCCTGACGGAGATGCTGACTCCGGCTCCTTAGAAGGTACCGGAGAAGACCAAGAAGGCCAAGGGAACCCGAAAGAGTTCCCGGCGCCAGGTGTTATCGGACTCATTGTCCGATAACTCTGCGGCACACTCCTCCCCCGAAGACGAGGAGGAAGAAGAAGATGCTCCCACTCCAGGCGGGGAGACAAGAAAAGGAAGGCCGCCCCAATTGGGGAGGCCGAAGGGTCCAAGAAGGGGAGAACTCTCCTTCCGGACTACTCTACCACCGCCGCCGACGGTGAAGACGAGTGGCTGCCCATGGCCAAGCCCCTGGGGAAGTCGTAAGTATTTGGATACCAGAGTAAATCATAGTATTCCTTTGCCACACTACTTCACCTAACGCCGAAATATGATTATGCAGGCCGCCCCGAGCCCGTATCGATGTATCATCGAACGGCTCCATGTGCTCGTCGAACATGGATAGCGATCCAGTCCCGACTGCCACCTCCCCTCATCCTGCCGACGATGCCGAGGTGCTGTCTCAAGAGGCACCGGATCGAGGGGAGACAGTCCCGGAGGCGCCTCAAGGCGACCTTCCAAACTACGGGAGCCAAGGGGACGGGGCCCCTGAGAGCTCCGAGTTCGGCCCTCAGCCGGACACCGCGCCGGAACCTCCAGTGGTTCCGGGCTCGGGCAGGCGGCCTCCTTCTAAGAGGGGCAAGACGCCTGTGCCGGTGACCTCTGTCCATCCAGACGCGCCGGACAATCTGCTGGAAGCGCTTCGCAGCGCTTCCATCGATGAGGAGCACCGTACTATTATGAGTGCGGTGGTCCAGAAGGTTCAGTCCGCCAAGAGCGGGTTGACTGAAGCCTGTGCCAGCCTTCTAACAGGTTTTGAGGTAAGTGTTTTAAAATGTAGTAGAAATATTACCGCATAGACAGTAGCCCCTGATGCTTTGTTCGGTGTTCACAAAGAAAAGCCGAACAGAGGATCAAATAATATCGCAGGAGTCTAATATAAGTATGTCAATATGCATATGCAGGCTTCGCGGCTGGCGTCCGCCGCACTGACTGCGGAGGTCGCCGTACTGAAGTAGGACCTCGAGGGGTCCAGGAAAGAGGTCGGCCTTGCCAAGAGGCAGCTCGAGGAGAACAAGGGTAAGTAATACCCTGTCTATAGATATGTATATATAAAAGAAGACGCGATTGCGAAATGACAGGATCACTGTATATTTGCCAGGGGCCATGACCGAGGTGGCGACCCTGAAGCAAGCGCTAACCAAGGCTGAAGATAAAGCGGCCAAGGAGCGCACCGAGCGAGAGAAGCACGAGGCTCGGGTGGGCGAGGTGCAGCAAGAGCTCCAGGCTCTCGTGGCGAAGCACGAGGCGTTGGAGCTTGACTCAAAGACGCGGGAGTCTGAGCTTGCCGCGGCCCTCGAGAGCGCAAAAAGTGCCAAGGCCGAAGCCCAAAAAGCTCTCCAGGAGAACGACGCAATGAACAAAATAGCGGCGGGTGAGGCTTTCTATATGCAAAGCAAGCATGTAAAAGTAAATTACCGATTATTTACCAGAATCCGGAGCTCTCCAGGAGCATTCGCAGATTTGCCCCGCAGTGTGTCCGAGCCGCACAATTTTACCAGGCCGGGGATGGAAGCTCAACGAAGAAGCTGTTCTGGTCTCAGTATGCTGAGGCCGGACACCCGGTGCCAATGAGCGACCAGCTGAAGCAGGTGGTCAAGTTACATAAGGCGGCCGATCAGGCCATGAAGGGCTTTATAGTCCGGCTGTGGCCTGGCGACGCCCTTCCGAAAAGCTTCTTCGGCCTGGTAAGGCGGCTTGTGGATGCCTGCCCACGGTTGGAGGTCGTCAAGCAATCTGTCTGCATTGAAGGTGCACGCCGGGCTTTGCCGAATAGTACCCCAGAGGCCGCGCCCGCGCCAATCGAGGAAGAGTGGCTAGACACCGCCTCAGGAGCTGCAGTCTCAACGGCGATCGAGCTGAACACCAGCCTAATCCCCTGTGAAGCCCGTGACCCCATGGTCTCGGACTCTTTTCCGGACTCTGAACCGTCCGCGCCCCTGCCAATCAAATCCGATTGGGCGCCAATCATGGAATTCACCGCTGCAGATATCTTTTAGCACTCGCCCTTCGGCGACATTTTGAATTCACTAAAATCTCTCTCTTTGTTAGGAGAGCCCTGGCCTAACTATGGCCAACAGGATTGGGATGCGGACGACAAAGAAATTCGACGCCCACCCACCACCCACTTCGCAGCCACTGTCGATGATTTAACCGACATGCTCGACTTCGACTCCGAAGACATCGACGGTATGGACGACGATGTAGGAGACGAACATGAACCAGCGCCTATAGGGCACTGGAAAGCCACCTCGTCATATGACATATACATGGTGGATACACCCAAAGAAGGCAATGGCGACGAGATAGCGGAGGATGACCCCTCCAAGAAGCAACCCAAGCGCCGATGTCAGCGGCGCTGCTCTAAGTTCCGCCAAAGCAAAAGTGGTGATACCAGCACAGGAGATAATAACACTCCGGATAGTGCCGAAGACAACAACAATCCCCTCCAGCAAGATTTAGAGCAGGAGGATGGAGAAGCCAGCTCTCTTGAGAGAGCGACAGGCGGAGAGGAGGAGGATGACAATTACATGCCCCCTCCGAAGACGAGGCAAGCCTCGGCGATGATGAATTCGTCGTACCAGAGGATCCCATCGAACAAGAGCGCTTCAAGCGCCGGCTTATGGCCACGGCAAATAGCCTGAAGAAAAAGCAGCAGCAGCTTCAAGATGATCAAGATCTACTAGCTGACAGATGGACTGAAGTCCTCACGGTCGAGGAATATAAACTCGAGTGCCCCTCCAAGAATTACCCAAACTGCAGGTTACTACCCCGACTGGAGGAAGAAGCGTATTATATGGCTGATCGGCCACCTCGTGGCCGCAATAGAGAGGCATTCCAACCAAAAGTACTTGGCTACCTTTTTTATCTGGGCTACCTTCTTTATTTCGATGCTTGTTTTTGTTGCGTCATGGTTTACCATTGCCTTCCCTAACTTCGGATGTACTTGGGTCGTTGGTGCTGCTACGGGCCAACCAGCTGTCTTCGCCCACACAAAAGCGGGTCATGAGGCTTGTTAGGGCTTCCGTTGTTCTCGGTTTTTTTTGGTCGAGGTGTCTGGCGAGCCATTCGTCTCGGATGCTGTGTTTAAAAGCTGCTAAGGCTTCAGCGTACGGACAGTCGACGATTTGGTTCTTCTTAGTGAGCAACCTATTCCAAAGCTTTCAGGCGGACTCTCCGGCCTGTTTGATTATATGACTTAATTCGTCTGCATCCGGAGGTCGGACATAAGACCCTTGAAAATTAGCCCGAAAAGCGTCCTCGAGCTCCTCCCAACTTCCAATTGAGTTTTCGGGGAGGCTTTTTAGCCAGTGCTGAGCTGCCCCCTTAAGCTTGAGGGGCAAGTATTGAATGGCATGGAGATCGTCTCCGCGAGCCATATGAATATGGAGGATAAAGTCCTTGATCCAGACTCCAGGGTCTGTGGTCCTGTCGTACGCCTCTATGTTCACCGGTTTGAATCCTTCTGGGAATTCGTGGTCCAGCACCTCATCAGTGAAACATAAGGGGTGTGTGGCACCCCTGTATTGGGATGTGCCATGGTGTTCGGACGGTTGTAGTATTCGGTTTTGGTTTTGTACCGTAGCGCGCTTCCTAGATCCATAGATGGATCTAGTCGCGCCGGATTTTTGGCGCAAGTTCTCACGTAGGTCGTGTGTTGACTTATGCATGACTTTGTTAGCCGCTCTATCGCGTTCACAAGGTGGTGGATCCAGCCGGCTGGCCATATCATTCTTCGGCTGTGTGGGCTCTAAGGCCTCATCGTCAAATTCTGGTAATAGCTTGCGCTTTGGATAGCTATTGTGTGGTAACTTCCATCATACATTGTTTCCTCGTCGAGCACTTTGTTCCACCTGCCGTTGAGAGTATCTTGTGCATCCTTAAGCCTTTGCTTCTGTTTCTTCAGGCTCCTCGCTGCGGAGGTTGTCTTGTTACAAGTGTGTTTCTGGGATGATGTGTGCATCTTCGTCCAGACTGTTTTCCTCACTAGACGGGGTTTGATGAGGTTTATCCTTGGCATCGCCGTGTTTGGATGCCGAATCCGTACTATGTTCGCCGTTTGCATCTTGATCGTGCTCTGCCACCGGGGTGGTGCGGTCGTCCTTTCTTCTAGAGTCGACTGGACTGTTATTTCCTCTTGCACTGTTATCGCTGTTTTTGCTATGGCAAGACTTAGAGCGGCGCCGCTGACATCGGCGCTTGGGTTGCTTGGAGGGGGCATCCTCCGCTGTCTCTTCGCCATTTCCCTCTGTGGGTGTATCCACCATGTATATGTCATGTGATGAAGTTGTGGTCCAGCGCCCTGTGGGCGGTGGTTCCTGTTCGTCTCCTGCATCGTCGTCCAGACTGTCGATGTCTTCGGAGTCGAAGTCGAGCATGTCGGTTAAGTCGTCGACAATGGCTACTAAGTGGGTGGTGGGTGGGCAGTGAATTTCTCCATCGTCTGCATCCCATTCTAGCCGGACATAGTTCAGCCAAGGTTCTCCTGACAGGGAGAGAGACCTTAATGAATTTAGCACATCATCGAAAGGTGAGTGCTGAAAGATATCCGCGGAGGTGAACTCCATGATCGGCGCCCAATCGGATTCGATGGGTGCGGATGCAGGCGGCTCGGGGCCCGTGGGCGGAGAAGAATCCAGTGGTTCGGCGATGCGGCTCTCATAAGGGGTAAAGTCAGTATCCGGCTCTATCGCCACTGAGAGTGCAGCCTCCATGGTGGGGTCTATCCTTCCGCTCTCGGATGGCGCAATTTGTTCTGGATTGGTAGCCGGAGTAGCAGATGTGATCTCCCGAACATTGTCCAACGGCAGAGTTTCTTCATTCTCGTCGCGACTGTGCGGCGCGTCCAACATGGGCTCGAATCCGTCGAAGATCAAGTCTCCGCGGGTATCGGTCGTGTAGTTCAAGTTTTCAAATCTGACCTGATGGCCAGGGGTGTAGCTCTCGATCTGCTCCAAATGGCCAAGCGAATTGGCCCGCATTGTGAAGCTACCGGATAGAAAAATCTTCCCGGGGAGGAAAACCTCATCTTGGACCGCATCGCTAGCGATGATTGAAGGAGCCATCAAGCCTTACGATGACAACACAGTGGAACTCTCAATGAAAGCACCAATGTTGGTGTCAAAACCGGCAGATCTCGAGTAGGGGGTCCCGAACTGTGCGTCTAAGGCGGATGGTAACAGGAGGCAGGGGACACGATGTTTATCCAGGTTCGGGCCCTCTTGATGGAGGTAATACCCTATGTCATGCTTGACTGTTCTTGATGATATGAGTATTACAAGAGTTGATCTACCACGAGATCATAGAGGCTAAACCCTAGAAGCTAGCCTATGGTATGATTGTATGTTGTCCTACGGACTAAAACCCTCCTGTTTATATAGACACCGGAGGGGGCTAGGGTTACACAAGGTCGGTTACAAGGGAGGATATATACATATCCGTATTGCCTAGCTTGCCTTCCACGCCAAGGAGAGTCCCATCCGGACACGAGATGAAGTCTTCAAACTTGTATCTTCATAGTCCAACAGTCCGGCTGAAGGATATAGTCCGGCTGTCCGGAGACCCCCTAATCCAGGACTCCCTCATATATCATGGACATTTGGACTTTTATATTGTTCAAAGCAATAGTCTAGTTTTGACATGATAACTTAAATACTCAAGCATACCAACAAGCAACCATGTCTTTCAAAATATCGACGCTAAAATAAGCTATCACTAGCCCATTATGCTCGATCATTGATCCATTCATGAAACACACTCGCATATTAACTACACCCAATGCTCAAGTACAATCATAGTGCCTCCTAGTTGGTGCTTTATAAGAGAATATGGAGACTCAAATTCAAAAATAAAAATTGCATAAAGTAAAATAAAGGCCCTTCATGGAGGGAGTAGGGATTTGTAGAGGTGCCAGAGCTCAAAGCGAAAATTGAGAGATAAAAACATTTTGAGGGGCATACTTTTCCCACCAACAAAAACGACTTAGAGTTCCTGTGGGAGTCCTGGATTAGGGGGTCTCCGGACAGCCAGACGATATCGATTGGCCGGACTGTTAGACTATGAAGATAAAGGATTGAAGACTTCGTCTCGTGTCTGGATGGGACTCTACTTGGCATGGAAGGCAAGCTAGGCAATACGGATATGTATATCTCCTCCTTTGTAACCGACCTTGTGTAACCCTAACCTCTCCGGTGTCTATATAAACCGGAGGGTTTTAGTCCGTAGGACAACATACAATCATACCATAGGCTAGCTTCTAGGGTTTAGCCTCTCTGATCTCGTGGTAGATCTACTCTTGTACTACCCATATCATCAATATTAATCAAGCAGGACGTAGGGTTTTACCTCCATCAATAGGGCCCGAACCTGGGTAAAACATTGTGTCCCCTGCCTCCTGTTACCATCCGGCCTAGACGCACAGTTCGGGACCCCCTACCCGAGATCCGCCGGTTTTGACACCGACATTGGTGCTTTCATTGAGATTTCCTCTGTGTTGTCGCCATTAGGCTTGATGGCTCCTACTATCATCGATAGCGATGCAGTCCAGGGTGAGACTTTCCTCCGCGGATAGATCTTCGTGTTCGGCGGCTTTGCACTACGGGCCAATTCACTTGGCCATCTAGAGCAGATCGAAAGTTACGCCCCTGGCCACCAGCTCAGGTTTGGAAGCTTAAACTACACGGCCGATGTCCGCGGAGACTTGATCTTCGACGGATTCGAGCCCCTGCCTTGTGCGTCACGCGGTCACGATGAGTACGATTTAGCTCTACCATCGGACAGTGTTCAGGAGATCGCACCGGCAGTCGCTCTGACCCTCAATTCAGAGCCGGTTGCGCCTTCCGCGGACGGGTGGATGGACCCTGCCACGGAAGCCTTATCCTCAGTGGTGATCAAGCCGAACATCGACCCTACCTTGCACGAGAGCCGTGTTGATAAACTACCGGATCCTTCTCCGGCCACGGACTCCGAACCGCCTGCGCCCGTTCCTATCGAATCTGATTGGGCGCCGATCATGGAGTTTACCTCCGCGGATATTTTTCAGCACTCACCCTTTGGCGACATACTAAACTCGTTAAGGTCTCTCTCCTTATCAAGAGGATCCTGGCCGAACTATGTCCGACAGGACTAGGATGCGGACAACGAAGAAATTCGTGACCCACCCACCACCCACTTAGTAGCCACTGTCGATGACTTAACCGACATGCTCGACTTCGACTCTGAAGACATCGACGGTATGGACGACGATGCGAGAGACGAAGAGGAACCACTGCCTACGGGGCACTAGATAGCCACCTCATCATACGATATATACATGGTGGATACATCCAAAGAAGGCAATGGCGACGAGATAGGGGAGGATGACCCCTCCAAGAAGCAACCCAAGCGCTGACGTCAGCAGCGCCGCTCTAAGTCCCGCCAAAGCAAAAGTGGTGATACTGGCATAGGAGATAATAACACTCTGGATAGTGCCGAAGACAACAACAATCCCCTCCAGCAAGATTTAGAGCAGGAGGATTGAGGAGCCAGCCCTCCCGAGAGAGCGGCAGACGGGGAAGATGAGGATGATAATTACATGCCCCCCTTAGAAGACGAGGCAAGCCTCGGCGACGATGAATTCGCCGTACCAGAGGATCCCGTCGAACAAGGGCGCTTCAAGCGCCGGCTTATGGCCACGCAAATAGCCTGAAGAAAAAGCAGCAGCAGCTTCAAGCTGATCAAGATCTGCTAGCTGACAGATGGACTGAAGTCCTCGCGGCCGAGGAATATAACCTCGAGTGCCCCTCCAAGAGTTACCCAAAATGCAGGTTGCTACCCCGACTGGAGGAAGAAGCGTATGATGCGGCTGATCGGCCACCTCATGGCCGCGATAGAGAGGCATTCCAGCCAAAAACTCAGCCCGCACTCCGACGCCATTCAAATAAAAAGGCATGGGGAGATACGCTAGAACTGCGAGACATATTGGAGGACAAAGCAAAGCACGCAAGATCGATCTACGGATCACGAGGGCGCGCCACCATGCGAGATGATAAACGTAACGCCGGATACAGTAAAAGTAAATCCGGTCGGGCCGAACCCAACGGGCAAGACCCATTCGAGATGCATCGCGATATAGCCCAATACAGACGCACCGCACACCCTTTATGCTTCACAGACGAAGTAATGGATCATCAAATCCCAGAAGGTTTCAAACCTGTAAATATTGAATCATACGACGGCACTACAGATCCTGCGGTATGGATCGAGGATTTCCTCCTTCACATCCACATGGCCCGCGGTGATGACTTACACACCATCAAATACCTCCCACTAAATCTCAAAGGGCCAGCATGGCATTGGCTTAACAGCTTGCCAGCAGACTCCATTAGCTGCTGGGAAGATCTGGAAGCCGCATTCCTCGACAACTTTCAGGGAACTTATGTGCGACCACCAGATGCCGATGACTTGAGCCACATAATTCAGCAACCAGAAGAGTCGGCCAGACAATTCTGGACTCGGTTCCTTACAAAGAAAAATCAAATCGTCGACTGTCCGGACGCAGAGGCCTTAGCGGCTTTCAAACACAACATCCGGGATGAGTGGCTAGCCCGGCACCTTGGTCAGGAAAAGCCGAAATCTATGGCAGCCCTCACGACGCTCATGACCCACTTCTGTGCGGGAGAAGACAGCTGGCTGGCTCGTATTAACAATATGTCAAAGAACCATGGTACCTCGGATACCAAGGACGGCAATAGTAGGTCACATCGCAACAAACATAAGCGCCGCATTAACAGCGATAATACTGAGGATACGGTAGTCAATGCCGGATTCAAAGGCTCTAAACCCGGTCAGCGGAAAAAGGCATTCAAGCAAAGTACATCGGGCCCGTCTAGTTTGGACCGCATACTCGATCTCTCATGTCAGATACACGGCACCCCCGACAAGCTAGCCAACCACACCAATAGGGACTGTTGGGTATTCAAGCAGGTCGGCAAGTTAATTGCCGAAAACAAGGACAAGGGGCCACATAGCAAGGATGAGGTGGAGCCCCGGCAGCCACACACCGGAGGACAGAAGAGGTTTCCCCCACAAGTGCGGACAATGAACATGATATACGCAACCCGCATCCCCAAGAGGGAGCGAAAGAGTGCGCTCAGGGACGTATATGCGTTGGAGCCAGTCGCCCCGAAGTTCAACCCATAGTCCTCATATCTGATCACTTTCGATCGTAGGGACCATCCCACTAGTACCCGTCATGGCGGATTCGCCGCACTAGTTCTGGACCCAATCATTGACGGATTTCACCTCACTTGAGTTCTTATGGACGGCGGCAGCAGCCTGAACCTGCTTTATCAGGACACAGTGCACAAAATGGGTATAGACCCCTCAAGGATCAAACCCACAGAAACGATCTTCAAAGGCGTCATTCCAGGTGTAGAGGCCCATTGCACAGGCTCAATTACACTGGAAGTGGTCTTCGGATCCCCGGATAACTTCCGAAGCGAAGAGTTAATCTTCGATATAGTCCCGTTCCGCAGTGGTTATCATGCACTGCTCAGGCGAACCGCATTTGCAAGATTCAATGTGGTACCGCACTATGCATACCTCAAGCTCAAGATGCCAGGACCTCGCAGGGTTATTACAGTCAATGGAAACACAGAGCGCTCTCTCCGAACGGAGGAGCACACTGCGGCCTTAGCAGCAGAAGCGCAAAGCAGTCTCTCAAGGCAATCAACCAGTTCGGCGTTTCAAGACCCGGACACCTTCAAGCGCGCTCGGAGCAATCAGCAGCTAGACCGCCTGGCGCGATCTGAGCTCGTGTAGCAATGCGGCCCCCACCCCAGTCCCAACCAAACGGCAAAACTCGTGCCACGCATACATAATTACGCACTAAAAATACCATGGGCACAGGTGGGGAGGGGGGAACAACCGTGGCACGCCCCAAGACGCGGCTTAAACTGCACTAGGGGCTTCCCGTTTGGTTATTTTTCTCTTTTTTCAAGACCTTATTCTCTGGAAACACTGTTCGGCAGCACTATTGCCGAACACATGATGCAGCAACCAAGGAGGCAGACAGCTACGTCACACCATGGAATTCCCGGGTGGATTACAGTAACGAGTGAAATATTCGATTTAATATCATTCCTCAGCTTGCCCTTGGAAGGTACATAGTCCTACTCTTTGCTTATCGCACTATCTGTATCATTCTGCTTTAACGCAATTTTTTGAATAAACAATGCATGACATTACGACTATTATTGCATTCTTGTTATATACATATCTATGTGTTCATTAATGACGCCTTGCAACCGTACACTTTGGTATGGCCAATACACCAGGGGCTTACGTATCCCAAAATACAGTGTGAAAAGTCTGAACACTTTCACAAGTGCGGCACCCCGAACTTATAGCATTATATGCATCAGCTCTGAATCATGTCTTTTGTCAAATGTTGGGTTTGCCCGGCTCCTATGTTTTGGTACCTTACGTTCCGCTCTATCGGCTAAGGTAACGCTAGGAGAACTTCTGCGATTGTGCCCCGGTTCTGCTGGGTTCAGCACCTCAGTAGAGAAAGCTAAAACTGACTGTCATGATAAGGCGAGAGACTGGTCGCTGTTCGGCGAGGTTTTCGAGTCCCTAAAGACTTATGCCTCTTAGAGCGAGGGTCCGGCCCTGTCCGGCTTAAAGGCGTGTATCACGCCCCGAATTCGGCCTTCCGAATACCAGGGGCTTCGCTGAAATTTAAAATTATAGAATTCTATGGCTAAGTGAGAGTGATAAAGCATCATTAGTCCGGTTGCCTTGTTCGCTGTGCTGAGCACCTCCCTCGAAGGACCAAAACATGGGAACAAGAGTGCTCAGGTTTATCCCGAACACCCCATCACTCGTGGCATGGGGGCAGAAGCCGAGGACTAGCCATCTCTCAGATTGGATAAACAGCCATATAGAAGGCAATATTTTAAATTCAAACAAGCGTTGCATAGCGCATATGAAACAAGTTTTCATAAATACAGGATAAAACGAGCAAGTCTCACTCAAATATTACATCTTTTGAACACTCGTCCGCTATGAGACGGGCACCCGACAGAACACCCTCGTAGTACATCTCGGGGTGGCGGTGCTCCTTGCCCTCCGGCAGCCCTTGATCAACTTCACGGCGTCTAGCTAGACCCACTGCAATTTCACACAGGCAAAAGCCCGGCGTGCACCTTCAATGTAGACGGATCGCTTGATGACCTCCAGCCGCGGGCAGGCATCCACAAGCCGCCTCACTAGGCCGAAGAAGCTGTTCGGAAGGGCGTCGCCAGGCCACAGCCGGACTATAAAGCCCTTCATGGCCTGTTCGTCCGCCTTATGTAGCTCGACCATCTGCTTCAGCTGGTCGCTCATTGGCACCGGGTGTTCAGCCTCAGTATACTGAGACCAGAACAGCTTCTCCATTGAGCTTCCATCCTCGGCCTGGTAAAATTGTGCGGCATCGGACACACTGCGGGGAAAATCTGCGAATGCTCCTGGAGAGCTCCGGATTCGGGTAAGTAATCGGTAATTTACTTTTACATGCTTGCTTTGCATATAGAAAGCCTTACCCGCCGCTATCTTCTTCATTGCGTCGATCTCCTGGAGGGCCTTTTGGGCTTCGGCCTTGGAACTTTTTCCGCTCTCGAGGGCTGCGGCAAGCTCAGACTCTCGCGTCTTTGAGTCAAGCTCCAACACCTCGTGCTTCTCCACGAGAGCCTGGAGCTCTTGCTGCACCTCGCCCACCTGAGCCTCGTGCTTCTCTCGCTCGGTGCGCTCCTTGGCCACTTGATCTTCGGCCTCGGACAACGCTTGCTTTAGGGTCGCCACTTCGGTCGCGGCCCCAGGCAAATTCATGATAATCCTGTCATTTTGCAATGGCATTCTTTTTATATATATGCACAGACTAGGTACTACTTACCTTTGTTCTCCTCGAGCTTCCTCTTGGTAAGGCCGAGCTTGTCCTGGGACCCCTTAAGGTCCTGCTTCAGTACGGCGACCTCCGCAGTCAGTGCGGCGGACGCAAGCATCGAAGCCTGCATATGCATACTCATATTAGACTCCTGCGATATTGTTTGATCCTCTGTTCGGCTTTTCTTTGCGAACACCGAACAGAGCATCAGGGGCTACTGTCTATGCGGTAATATTTTTCCTATACTTTAAACACTTACCTGAAAGCCTGTTAGAAGGCTGGCACAGGCTTTAGTCAATCCGCTCTTAGCAGACTGAACCTTCTGGATCACCGCACTCATAATAGTGCGGTGCTCCTCGTCGATGGAAGCGCTGCGAAGCGCTTCCAGCAGATTATCCGGCGCCTCTGGATGGACAGAGGTCGCTGGTGTAGGCGTCTTGCCCCTCATAGAAGGAGGCCGCCTGCCCGAGTCCAGAACCACTGGAGGTTCCGGTGCGGTGTCCGGCTGAGGGCCGAGCTCGGAGCCCTCAGGGGCTTTGTCCCCTCTGCTCCCATAGTCCGGGAGGCCGCCTTGAAGCGCCTCCGGGACTGTCTCCCCTCGACCCGGTGCTTCATGAGACAGCACTTCGGCGTCGTCCGCAGGATGAGGGGAGGTGGCAGTCGGAACTGGATCGCTATCCATATCCGACGAGCCTAGGAAGCCGTCCGATGATACATCGATACGGGATCTGGGCGGCCTGCATAATCATATTTCGGCGTTAGGTGAAGTAGTGCGGCAAAGGGACGCTATGAGTAACTCTGGTATCTGAATACTTACGATTTCCCTAGGGGCTTGGCCCTAGGTAGCCACTCGTCTTCGCCATCGGCGGCGGTGGTGGAACTGTCGGGAAGGAGAGTCCTTCCCTTCTTGGACCCTTCGGCCTCCTTAGTTGGGGCGGCCTTCCTCTTCTTGGCTCCCTCGTGTGGAGGGGGAGCGTCTTCTTCTGCCTCCTCGTCTGCAGGGGAGGAGAGTGCCGTAGAGTCATCAGACGGTGAGTCCGATGACGTCTGGCATCGGGAACTCTTCCGGGTTCCCTTGGCCTTCTTGGTCTTCTCCGGCACCGTATAAGGAGCCGGAGTCAGCATCTTTGCCAGAAGAGCGTTTGCTGGGCCTTCGGGCAAAGGAGCCGGACAGTCGATCTGTCCGGCCGTCTCCTGCCAGTCCTGTCAAAGGCACGGGAGTTTAGATCCCGCATGGAGTCAATCTATAAAAAGTATGTGAGAGGTAAAACAGCTTCCGCACGGGCTTGGCACTTCGTGCTGAATCCGCGATCCTCAGTAGTGGGAGGGGGGACCTCAGTGTTCGGTGCTGCGCCAGGTCAAACTCCCACAAGTTGAAGGCCCGTTGTTGGCACGGGAGGATCCGGCGGATGAGCATGAGCTGGACTACGTTGACGAGTTTGAGCTTCTTGTTGACCATGTTTTGAATACATGTTTGGAGTCCGGTCAGCTCTCCCGAACTACCCTAGGACAGGCCCTTCTCTTGCCAGGAGGTG
Source organism: Triticum dicoccoides (assembly GCF_002162155.2). Classification (NCBI taxonomy): domain Eukaryota; kingdom Viridiplantae; phylum Streptophyta; class Magnoliopsida; order Poales; family Poaceae; genus Triticum; species Triticum dicoccoides. The sequence continues at coordinate 189,798,263 of NC_041392.1, forward strand.
AGCCATGTGGGGAAGCTAGATCGGAACTCGGGGGGCCGCTACCCATATAGGGTCACACGGCTCGGTGATGTAGAACCACCCCGACTGCCACCCCTTTATTGTCTCCATGAAGGAGCCCTCGAGCCATGTGACATTGGGCATCTTGCCCACCATGGCGCCTCCGCACTCCGCCTGGCAGCTGCTCATTACCTTCGGCTTGACGTTGAAGGTCTTCAGCCATAAGCCGAAGTGGGGCCTGATGCGGAGGAAAGCCTCGCACACGACGATAAACACCGAGATGTTGAGGATGAAGTTCGGGGCCAGATCATGGAAATCCAGACCGTAGTAAAACATGAGCCCTCGGACAAATGGGTGGAGAGGAATCCCAGTCCGCGAAGGAAATGGGTGAGGAACACTACCCTCTCATGGGGCCTAGGGGGGATGAGCTGCCCCTCCTCTGGGAGCCGGTGCGCAATGTCGTCGGGCAAGTATCCGGCTCTCCTTAGCTTCTTGACGTGTCCCTCCGTAACGGAGGAGACCATCCACCTACCTCCCGCTCCAGACATGGTTGGAGAAGGTCGAGGTAGGAAATGCGAACTTGGGCGCTGGAGCTCGAGTGTGCGAAGGTGGATGAGCAAAGGAGGAAGAAGGCGTGGATGGAAAAGTGAATCCTTATCCCTTTATATGGGCAGACAAAACTATACGTCCCCACTAGCCTCGTAAAAGTCGCTCGTCCCCCAAGCGCCATAATCAATGGCGCGGTTGGGTTACCCACACCCGTATTGATGGGAAGCCCGTGATAAGGGGACACGATCTCTGTTTTGACAAGACGTGTCAAAAAACTGCCTCGCATTATGTGCAGGGCTATTTAAAGGAAACGGTTCGAATAATCACCGGGCCATGACGTAATGTCCTGTTGCCAAAACAAGTCAGCAAATTGGATTTGTGGAAATATTATTCTCTCTACGGTGGTATGTGGAACGTATTTTGCAGGGTCGGACACTATCCTTATATTCAAAATTCTTCAGTGGAGTATTCAGAGGAGGAACCCGCCTTGCAATGACGAAGACAATACTGCGCGCCGGACTCATCGTCATTAAAAGCCTGGTTCAAGGGCTACTGTGGGAGTCCTGGATTAGGGGGTCTCCAGATAGCCGGACGATATCGATTGGCCGGACTGTTAGACTATGAAGATACTGGATTGAAAACTTCGTCTCGTGTCCGGATGGGACTCTACTTGGCGTGGAAGGCAAGCTAGGCAATACGGATATGTATATCTCCTCCTTTGTAACTGACCTTGTGTAACCCTAACCTCTCCGGTGTCTATATAAACCGGAGGGTTTTAGTCCGTAGGACAACATACAATCATACCATAGGCTAGCTTCTAGGGTTTAGCCTCTCTGATCTTGTGGTAGATCTACTCTTGTACTACCCATATCATCAATATTAATCAAGCAGGACGTAGGGTTTTACCTCCATCAAGAGGGCCCGAACCTGGGTAAAACATTGTGTCCCCTGCCTCCTATTACCATCCGGCCTAGACGCACAGTTCGGGACCCTCTACCCGAGATCCGCCGGTTTTGACACCGATAGTTCCCAACACTTTCCATGCTAGATATATCATAGGCAGTTCCCAAAAAGAAATTAAAGTTTATTCTTTTTCAGCCATACTTTCACTTTCCATGGCTATCTATATCCACGGTTGCCCTCCATACCAACACTTTCCAAGGAATTTATTATTTGACAACATAAAGTAAATTCATTTTTCATTTCGGGATTGGGCGTCCCTAATACCTTTTCCTTACTCTCGTGCAAGGACAAGTGAATAAACACTCACTGTGAGAATAACACATCTAGCATGGAAAATATTAGCCACCCCTCACCGCCTTGTTAGCGGTACGAGCACAGGAAACAGAAATTTATTTTGAATATTAGAGATGGCACATACTAATTTCCTTAGAACGGCAAAAGAATACCGCATATAGGTAGATATAGTGGACTCATGTGGCAAAACTGGTTTAAAGGATTTTGGATACACAAGTAGTGATCATACAAAATGATGGCTAGCAAAAGATTGAGAAGCGACCAACCAAGAAATGAATAATATCATAAGCAAGCATTAAGCATAATTAACACCGAATAATGCACCACAAGTAGGATATAATTTCATTGCATAATTATTGACTTTCGTGCTTTCATAGGGAATCACAAACCTTAACATCAATATTCTTACTAAAGCATAATTACTCATCAACATGACTCACATATCACATCATCGTACCTCAAAACTATTACTAAGAATCAAATTTATTTTGTCCAATGATCTTCATGAAAGTTTTTATTATATCCTTCTTGGATATCTATCACTTTGGAACTAATTTTCATATGTTGCTTTTGATAAGCTCAAACAAATATAAGTGAAGATCAAGAGTATAATATTTCTTTCTCTCAAATTAATTTAAGTGAAGTAAGAGAGAATTTCTTGAAAATTTTACTAACTCTCAAATAAATATAAGTGAAGTAAGAGAGCATTTCTTCAAAAATACAAAAGCACACCATGCTCAAAAAGATATAAGTGAAGCACTAGAGCAAGTCCATAGCTCACAAAAATTTAGGTGAAGCATAGAGAGCAATTCTAACAAATCATGACATAATTTTGGCTCTCTCGAGTAGGTGTGTCCAGTAAGGAATAAAGACTTAAAACACAAAATAAAACAAGCAAAGACTCATATCATACAAGACGCTCCAAGCAAAACACATAGTATGTGACGAAAAAATATAGCTTCGAGTATAATATCGATGGTCGTTAGAAGAAAGAGGGGATGCCCCTCAGGGCATCCCCAAGCTTAGTTGCTTGCTCCCTTTTGGATAATAGCTTGGGATGCCGGGGCATCCCCAAGCTTAGGCTTTTCTTAGTTCTTATTCCTTCATCCATCATAAGTTAACCCGAAACTTGACAACTTCAATCACACAAAACTCAACAAAACCATCATGAGATCCGTTAGTATAAGAAAGCAAATCACTACTATAAGTACTATAAAAAACCAATTCATATTTTGTTCTTGCATTATATCTACTGTATTCCAACTTTTATATGGCAAAAACTCATCAAAAAAACCATAGAGCCATCAAAACAAGCACACAACACAAACAAAACAGAATATGTCAAAAACAGAACAGTCTGTCGCAATCTGGGTAATTCGAATACTTCTGAAACTCCAAAAATTCTGAAACATTTGGAAGACCTGAGAAATTTTTATATTAGTCTTCTGCAAAAGGAATTGGTATTTTATCGCTCTCTGGTTAAAAATGAAAATTATTTTCACGAGCAAAAAAGTTTCTGTTTTTTCAGCAAGATCAAACAACTATAACCCAAGAATATCCTTAAGGCTTTACTTGGCACAAACACTAATTAAAACACAAAAAAACAATCATAACAGTACCATAATTTTGCAAACACTAAAGAACTAAAAGCAAAAAGCAAAAATAAATTTTATTCATAGGGATGCCTCCCAACAAGCGTTATAGTTTTACGCCCTTAGCTAGGCATAAAGCAAGGATCTAAATTTTGTCATCTTGTTTCAAGATCCATAAGATGCCCTCATGATTGATTCATATGGTGGCCTAATTCTTATTCTAGGGAAGTGTTCCATACCCTTCCTCAAAGGAAATTGTAACTTAATGTTGCCTTCTTTCAAAATCACGGCACCGATAGTGCGTAAAAGTGGTCTACGAAGAATAATTGGACAAGACGGATTGCAATCAATATCAAGAACAATAAAATATATGGGCACATAATCCCTATTTGCAAGAATGAGAACATCATTAATTCTTCCCATAGGCTTTTAAATAGTAGAATCCGCCAAGTGCAAATTTAAAGAGCATTCTTCAATATCGGTAAGACCAAGCACAACACATAAAGATTTCAGAATTGTAGAAGCCCTAGCACCCAAGTCACATAAAGCAAAGCACTCATAATTTTTAATCTTGACTTTGATAGTAGGTTCCCACTCATCATGCAAGTTTCTAGGAATTGAAACTTCTAATTCCAACTTTTCTTCTAAAGCTTTCATCATAGCATCAATAATATGTTTAGTAAAAGCTTTATTTTATTCATAAGCATGGGGTGAATTTATCATGGATTGCAATAAAGAAATACAATCAATCAAAGAGAAATTATCATAATTAAAGTCTTTGTAATCCAAAAGAGTGGGCACATCACTAGTTAAAGTCTTTACCTCTTCAAACCCACTTTTATCAATTTTCTCAACAAGATTTTCACCCTCTGAAATAGCGGGACGCCTTCTAACTAAAGTTGACTCTTCACCAGTCCCTTTTTCATCAATCTTAACTTTACTAAACAAGGACTCAATAGAAGAAACACCAATCATTTTAAGATCTTCTTCACTTTTGAGAAAATAATCACTAGAAAACGCTTTTTTCTAAAAAATCTCTTTTAGCTCTAAGCATAGTGGTTCTTTTGTTACTTTCATCCATAGAAACATAAAGAGATTTAATTGATTCCTCAACTTTAGGCACAAAAAATTTCATCTTGAGATTTTCCACATCATGAGAAATTCTACCAACACTTCTAGATAAATCATCTATCTTATTCAACTTTTCTTCTATGGTAGTGTTGAAAACTTTTTGCGTGTTGATAAATTATTTAATATTATTCTCAAGATCAGAGGTGTTCCTATTATTATAAGATTGATTTCCATAGGAATTACCATAATTATTAGTGGAATTACTATGAAAAGGCCTAGGATTAAAATTCCTTCTATAAGCATTGTTATTATTTCGAGAGATAAAATTCACATCTATGGCATCACTATTTTTCTCAATCAAAGTAGACAAAGGCATATCATTGAAATCAATAGGAGCACTTTTACTAGCAACCATTTTCATAAGCGCATCAACTTTTTCACTCAGAGAAGAAATTTCTACAACTGAATTAACTTTTTTACTAGTGGGAACTCTTTCTGTATGCCATTGTGAATAATTTTCCATAATATTATCAAGCAATTTAGTGGCTTCACCCAAAGTAATTTCCATAAAAGTACCACCCGCAGCGGAATCGAAAAGATTATGAGAAACAAATTCAATCCCGCATAAAAAAATTGTATGATCATCCAAAGATTTAACCCATGAGTTGGGCAATTCCTTAGCTTCATTTTCATTCTTTCCCAAGAATTTGCAACATGCTCATGTTCAAGTTGCTTGAAATTCATGATCAAGATTCTAAGGGAAACAATTTTTGCGGGTGGAAAATATTTAGTGATAAAAGCATGTTTGCACTTATTCCAAGAATCGATACTATTGCGAGGCAAAGAAGAGAACCAATTTTTTGCAGAATCACGCAAAGAAAACGGAAATAATTTCATCTTCACAACATCATTGTCCACATCTTTTTTCTTTTGCATATCGCATAGTTCCACGAAGGTATTAAGATGGGACACGGCATCCTCATTAGGAGTACCGGAGAATTGATCTTTCATAACAAGATTCAGCAAAGCAGTATTAATATCACAAGACTCCGCACTAGTGGCGGGAGGAGCAAGCGGAGTTCCAATTAAATCATTGTTGTTGGTATTTGAGAAATCACACAATTTGGTGTTCTCTTGAGTCATGATGACTACACACAACTCAAAAGCAGATCCGGCAAGAAAACGGTGAACGAAAAAGAGGGGCGAATAAAACGACATTTTTTTGTGATTTGGGGGAGGGGAAAACGAGAGTCAAATGGCAAATAATGTAAATTGCAAGGAGATGAGATTTGTTATTAGGAACCCGGTATATGTTGAAGATCCTCCCCGGCAACGGTGCCAGAAATTCCTTTTGATGCGGCTTCAAGCTACGTCGGTGTTTCCCCAAAGAGAAAGGGATGATGCAGCACAGCGGCGGTAGGTATTTCCCTCATTTATGAGACCAAGGTTATTGAACCAGTAGGAGACAAGCAACACAGTGTAAACAGCCCCTGCACACAAATAACAAATACTCACAACCCAATGTGTAAAAGGGGTTGGCAGTCCCTTTCGGGTAGCAGCGCCCCAAGATACGCAAACGGATATGAGATAAACTATAGTAGATTGATAGATCGAACGCAAAATAAAATAAATAAGAATAAATTGCAGCAAGGTATTTTTGTGTTTTTAGTTTAATAGATCTGAAAATAAAAGCAAAGGAAAAGTAGTTTGCAAAGGCAAATAATATGAGAAAGAGACCTGGGGGCCATAGGTTTCACTAGTGGCTTCTCTCGAGAAAAATAGCAAACGGTGGGTAAAAAAATTACTGTTGGACAATTGATAGAACTTTAAATAATCATGACGATATCCAGGCAATGATCAATATATAAGCAGCACGTCCAAGATTAGTAGATCGACTCCTACCTGCATCTACTACTATTACTCTACACATCGACCGCTATCCAGCATGCATCTAGTGTATTAAGTTCATGGGGAAACGAAGTAATGCAATAAGAATGATGAAATGATGTAGACAAGATCTATCTATGTAGAGATAGACTCCGTCGTTTTATCCTTAGTAGTAATGATACATACGTGTCGGTTCCCTTTCTGTCACTGGGATCAAGCACCGTAAGATCAAACCCACTACAAAGCACCTCTTCCCATTGCAAGATAAATAGATCAAGTTGTGCAAACAAAACCCAAATATTGGAGCAAAAATACGAGGCTATAAGAAATCATGCATATAAGATATCAAAGAAACTCAAATAACTTTCATGGATATAAAAAGATAGATCTGGTCATAAACTCAAAGTTCATCTGATCCCAATAAACACACCACAAAAAGAGTTACATCATATGGATCCCCAAGATAGCATTGTATTGAGAATCAAACGAGAGAGAGGAAGCCATCTAGCTACTAACTACGGACCTGAAGGTCTACAAAGGACTACTCACGCATCATCGGAGAGGCACCAATGGAAGTGGTGAACCCCTCCTTGATGGTGTCTAGATTGGATCTGGTGGTTCTGGACTCTGTGGCGGCTGGAACTGATTTTCATCGACTCTCCTAGGGTTTCTGAAATATTGGGGTATTTATAGAGCAAAGAGGCGGTACGGAGGGGGCACCCAAGGTGGGCACAACCCACCAGGGCGCTCCTAGGCCTCCTGGCGCGACCTGGTGGGTTGTGCTCCCCTCAGAGCACCCCCCAGGCGCTGCCTTGGCCCATTGGGTGTCTTCTGGTCCATAAAAAATCTCCATGAAGTTTCATTGCATCTGGACTCCGTTTGGAATTGATTTCCTCCGATGTAAAAAACAGGCAAAAAACAGCAGCTGGCACTTGGTACTATGTCAATAGATTAGTACCAAAAAATGAGATAAAATGACTATAAAGTGATTATAAAACATCCAAGATTGATAATATAACAGCATGGAACAATCAAAAATTATAGATACATTGGAGACGTATCAGTACAGAACATACGGCACCTCCGAGTTCTGCACACGTTCAGCTCGGTGATGGCCCTCGCCCTCTTGATCCAGCAAGACGTCGAGGTAGTAGATGAGTTCCGTTAGCATGATGGCATGGTGACGGTGATGGTGAAGTGATCCTCATAGGGCTTCACCAAAGCACTACGAAAATATGACCGGGGGAGTAAACGATGGAGGGGGGCGCCGCACACGGCTAAACAATTGTCTGGTGTGTGTTACCCCCCCCCCCATATATATATATATAGGTGGGAGGGGGAGGGGAGGCAGCCAGGAAGCGCCCAAGTAGGACGAATCCTACTTGGGGTCTCCCCATGGCCGGCGCCCCCTACCTTATTTGTCGGAGGGGGAAGGAAAGAGGTGGGAGCAGGGAAGGAAGAGGGAAGCCGAATCCCCCCTTTCCTTCTCCCTTACCCTCTTTCCTTCTTCTTTGGTTCGGCCCATATGGGGGGCGCACCAGCCCCTTGTGGCTGGTGCGTTTCACCTCTTGGGCCATAAGGCCCATATCTTTTGCCGAGGGTGCTCGGAACCCCTTCCGGTGACCCGATATGTACTCGGTACCTCCGGAACACTTCCGGTGTCCGAATACCATCGTCCTATATATCAATCTTTACCTCTCGACCATTTCGAAACTCCTCGTGATGTCCGTGATCTCATCCGGGTACTCTGAAAAACATTCGGTCACCAAATCCCATAACTCATATAATACTATATCGTCATCGAACGTTAAGCGTGCGGACCCTACGGGTTTGAGAACTATGTGGACATGACCGAGACACCTCTACAGCCAATAACCAATAGCGGAACATGGATGCCCATATTGGCTCCTACATATTCTACGAAGATCTTTATTGGTCGAACCGTTATGACAACATATGTTATTCCCTTTGTCTATTAGTATGTTACTTTCCCGAGATTCGATCGTCGGTATCTTCATACCTAGTTCAATCTCTTTACCAGCAAGTCTCTTTAATCATTCAGTAATACATCACCTCGTGACCAACTCTTTAGTCATTTTCTTGCAAGCTTATGATGTGTATTACCGAGAGGGCCCAGAGGTACCTCTCCGATACTCGGAGTGAAAAATCCTAATCTTGATCAATGCCAACTCAACAAACACCTTCGGAGATACCTGTAGAGCATCTTTATATTCACCCAGTTATGTTGTGACGTTTGATAGCACACAAGGCATTCCTCTGGTATCCAGGAGTTGCATTAGCTCATAGTCTAAGGAATATGTATTTGACATGAAGAAAGCAATAGCAATAAAATTGGACGATCATAATGCTAAGCTAACGGATGGGTCTTGTCCATAATCATTCTTCTAATGATGTGATCCTGTTCTCAAATGATAACTGATGTCCATGGTCAGGAAACCTTAACCATCTTTCATCAACGAGCTAGTCTAGTAGAGGCTCACTAGGGACACGGTGTTTGTTTATGTATTCACACATGTATCAAGGTTTCCGATCAATACAATTCTATCATGAATAATAAACATTTATCATGAATAAGGAAATATAAAATAACAACTTTATTATTGCCTCTAGGGCATATTTCTTTCAGATTTATCATAAAGATCAAATAGAACAGTATGATTATTGCGCTAGGATGTAAACTCAAATCTTCGTACGAATGAATCAATGAGGTGGTAGTACTGCCTGCACTTATCTGACACAAAGTCCTCAATATTAACATTTTGTACCTACACATCAAATTTCTCTTTAAAACCTGCATGAACCATGAATTGATCCAGCTGCCATTCGCAAGGCCGTACTCGAGCTTCCCTTGGTGGTTCAAGATCCATCTCACGTATCACGAGCCTTGGGGCTTTCTTGCTTGAGGGACCACCTTGGTATATCGTTCTAAACATTGTTCTTCCTCTGGAAAATTTCTGAAATTTTTAGTGACTACTCCTACAAGTGTCTAGAAATTATATCACGCATCAAAACTACTTTGGACCATATAAATTTGACATGCAAGTTCAAGAACAAGGTCACCACAGCAGCAAAATTTTGCAATATATAAAGCACTAGAACAAAAACTAATTGGACCATTGGAGGAGTCACATATCGAAGAACAATCCCCCAAGATAGTTTTGCAAATGGAGCTTTGCACAAGGAGATCGAAAATGGCAGCAAGATGAGCTAGAACACGAGTTTGAACAATGGGATGATTTTTTCTGGAGGAAGACGAAGTGGATGGGTGCTGGAATAAGTGAGGGGGACCCATGTGGGACCCACAAGGTAGGGGACGCGCCTAGGGGGTAGGGCGCGCCCTCCACCCTTGTGGCCCACTAGTGCAGCCCCCTGCTATGTTCTTAGTGCCAGAAATTCTCAAATATTCTATAAAAAATCATACTAAATTTTTCAGGGCATTTGGAGAAATTCTATTTTAGGGACATTTTTATTGCACGGATAATTCAGAAAACAGATGGATAATCATATTTTTGTTTTATTTATTTTAAATAACAGAAAGTAAAAGGTGGGTACAGAAAGTTGTGCTCTCTAAGTTCATCCATCTCATGCCCATCAAAAGGAATTCATTAACAAGGCTGAGCAAGTCTTATTAACAAACTTCTTCTGAATGACATGAAACCAGAGAACTTCCGAATAACACTAGGTTTCCTCAACGGGGATATGCTTGTCCCCAACAATAAGAACATCATATTTCTTTTGAATAGTAGGAAGAAGGAATTCAAAACCTCCAATAGCAATAGTTGAAATTTTTCCAATAGAATTGATGATATTCACTTGAGGTTGTTTCTTCGAAAAGTGTACTGTATGCTCATTACCATTAACATGAAAAGTGGCATTGCCCTTGTTGCAATCGATAACAGCCCCTGCAGTGTTCAAAAAGGGTCTACCAAGGATGATCGACATACTGTCGTCCTCAGGAATATCAAGAATAACAAAGTCCATTAAGATAGTAATGTTTGCAACCACAACAGGCACATCGTCACAAATACCGATGGTTATAGCAGTTGATTTATCAGCCATTTGCAAAGAGATTTCAGTAGGTGTCAACTTATTCAATTCAAGTCTACAGTACAAAGAGAAAGGCATAACACTAACACCGGCTCCCAAATAACATAAAGCAGTTTCAACATAGTTTATTTTAATAGAGCATGGTATAGTTGGTATTCCTGGATCTCCAAGTTTCTGTGGTATTCCACCCTTAAGAGTATAATTAGCAAGCATGGTGGAAATTTCAGCTTTTGGTGTCTTTCTTTTATTTGTACAGTATCTTTCATATACTTGGCATAAGGAGACATTTTCAGAATATCAGTTAAACGCATACGGAAAAAGACAGGTCTAAGCATTTCAACAAAGCACTCAAAATCCTCATCATCCATTTTCTTGGATGATTGATGGGGAAATGGCACGGGCTTCTGAACCCATGGTTAACTATCTTTACCTTGATTCCTAGCAACAAAGTCTCTCTTATCATAGCGTTGATTCTTAGATTGTGGGTTATCAAGATCAACAGCAGGTTCAATCTCCACATCAGTATCATTACTAGGTTGAGCATCACATGAACATTGATACGTCTCTGACATATCTATAATTTATGAAGTATTCATGCCATGTTTACAATGATTCCATATGATTTTGGTATGATTTGATTAGAACTAACCCGGTCTGACGTTGTTTTCAGCAGAACTAACATGGTGTTGTTTTTCTGCAGAAATAAAAGTCCTCGGAACGGGCTGAAAATTAATGGAGAATTTTTCTAGAAAATATGAAAAATATTGGAAGAAAAAGATACGGAAGAGGAGTCCCGGGCCGCCACAAGGGTCCCCCCCCCTAGGGCGCGCCCCTCGACCTTGTGATCGCCTTGTGGGGCCCCTGACGTGAAACCGACGCCAACTCATCCTATAAATCCAAAAAAAACCCATAACAAAAGAGAGATCGGGAGTTCCGCCGCCGTAAGCCTCTGTAGCCACGAAAAACCAATCTAGGCCCTCTCTCGCACCCTGCCAAAGGGGGCGAACATCACCGGAGGCCATGGAGGAGGAAGCCGGAGGGGTCACCATCGTCATGGAGCCCAAGGACCAGAGGGGGAACCTTTCCCCATCTAAGGGGGAGGCCATGGAGGAGGAAGCACAAAGGGGATAACCGCTCCCCCTCTCTCTTGATGGCGCCGGAGTGCCATTGGGGAAATCATTTCCATGGTGATCATCTTCATCAACATCACCATCCTCATCTCTTTTACGCGGTCCACTCTCCCGCACCCCGCTGTAATCCCCTACTTGAACATGGTGCTTTATGCCACATATTATGATCCAATGATGTGTTGCCATCCTATGATGTTTTGAGTAGATTTCTTTTGTCTTTTGGGTTGATTGATGATATAGATTGGTTTGAGTTGTATGTCTTATTTTGGTGTTGTCCTATGGTGCCTTCCATGCCACGCACACGTGAAGGATTCCCGCTGTAGGGTGTTGCAATACGTTCATGATTCCCTTATAGTGGGTTGCTAGAGTGAAAGAAGCTTAAACCCGAGTAAGGGGGTTGTTGCGTATGGGATAAAGGGGACTTGGTATGTTAATTCTATGGTTGGGTTTTACCTTGATGATCTTTAGTAGTTCTGGATGCTTGCTAGAGTTCCGATCATAAGTGCATATGATAGAAGAAGAGAAAGTATGATAGCTTATGCCTCTCCCTCATATGAAATTGCAATAATGATTACCGATCTTGTTAACAATCACCTAGGATAATTCCGCACACCGACCCATCATTATTCCACAGTCGCTATTTATAATATATAGTAATATATTCTAACTTTATGATAATAGCACCTACTTTTATATTTTAGTTCTCTGATATCATGGAAAGTTATCCTCTTCATACCCACTACCTAGTTTTATTTCTCGTTTCTAGTTGGAAGCAAGCGTTCGGTGTACGTAGAGTCGTATCAGTGGAAGATAGGACTTGAGAGAATATTGATCTTACCTTTAGCTCCTTGTGGGTTCGACACTCCATACTTATCACTTCCACCTTTGGAAAGTCCTATGATGATTCCTTGCACTTGAGGATTGTCAAGCTCTTTTCTGGCGCTGTTGCCGGTGAGCAATAGCGTGGGGTTGATATTTTCGCGTATGCTTGTTTTGCTTTATTCATTAAGTAGATTTTGTTTTCCCTTTTTTTAGTTGTGGGTGAAACAAACAAAAAATTACAAAATGGAAATACGAGAAAAAAATATTTGCCTCCTATGCCTAAAAACTTTTTGAAAAAGATAAGTGATTGGAAGGATATGCATTGGAGAAGTGAGGGTCGACCTTGAACACTTGTGTTCATGATCATGGAAACAATGTAGACTTTTTCATGGAAGTTTCTCAAAAATAAGTATACCCTTGTATATATTCATTGTATTATAAAATTAAGGTGCCAAGGTTTGGTTTTAGAATGTTTAAATTGCTTGTTTGGTGTGTGCAGCAGAAAAACAGAAACATTGCGTGTAGTGTTTGAATTCTTATTTTTTTTACTGGAGCATGATAAAATCTTGAAATTTCTACACGACTGCCCTACAAATTGCTTAGATTGTCCTATTCTTTTAGAATTTTTGAAGTTACAGAAGTATATGAAATAATCCAGATTGCTACAGACTATCATGTTCTTAACAGATTTTGTTTTCTATGTGTTGTTCGCTTATTTTGATGAATCTATGGGTTGTATCGGGGGGTATGAACCATGGTGAAGTTGTAATACAATAGGTATAATGCTAATATGAAATTGGAATGGGTCTACAACAGTACCTAGAGGTAGTGATTTGCTTTATTATACTAACGGATCTCACAAAGTTTTTTGTTGAGTTTTGTGTGGATGAAGTGTTCGAAGAACGAGGAGTTACCGATATGAGAAGAATAAGGAGAGGCAAGAGTTCAAGCTTGGGGATGCCCAAGGCACCCCAAGTAAATATTTAAATGATACTCAAGCATCTAAGCTTGGGGATGCCCCGGTTGGCATGCCATCTTTCTTCTTCAACAATTATGGGTATACCTCGGCTTTTGTTTTGTTCACATGATATGTGTCTTTTGAGTTTATTTTTCCTTTCATTTCCTTTATGCACCATGCTAGTATGAGATAGTCCTTCATTGATTTATAGAATTCTTCATGTGCTTCACTTAAATCTTTTGAGAATGGCTTTATAGAATGCTTCGTGTGCTTCACTTATATATTTTGAGCTTGGATATTGATAAATTTATATTATTTATAGAATGCTCTATGAACTTCACTTATATCTTTTAGAGTCTGAATAAAATTATCATTGAAAGTGGGTTTGGAAGAGTATTAACTCTAGATAATTATCCCACTATTTTGGAGGATGTTGAATTTTATTATGATAAAAGTGGATTTGGAGAGGTCATGACTTTATTTAGTAATTATTCCACTCTTTTGGAAAAGCTTTCAATTGATTTTGATGAGAATAAAGTTGCCATCTATGATGATTATTATCATGACATGTATGTGTAGGGGAACGTACCATGCAATTTCAAAAAAATTCCTATGGTCACGCAAGATCTATCTAGGAGATGCATAGCAACAAGAGGGGGAGAGTGTGTCCACGTACCCTCGTAGACCAAAAGCGGAAGCGTTAGTTTAACGTGGTTGATGTAGTCGAACGTCTTCTCGATTCAACCGATCAAGTACCGAACGTACGGCACCTCCGAGTTCTGCACATGTTCAGTTCGATGACGTCCCTCAAACTCTTGATCCAGCAAAGTGTTGAGGGAGAGTTTCGTCAGCACGACGGCGTGGTGATGGTGATGGTGAAGTGATCCGCGCAGGGATTCGCCTAAGCACCACGACAATATGACCGGAGGAGTAAACTGTGGAGGGGGCGCCGCACACGGCTTGGAACAATTGTGTGTCTACGAAGCGCCCCCTCCCATGTATATAAAGGAGTGAGGGGAGAGGAGGCCGGCTAAGGCGCGCTCCCAAGGGGAGGAGTCCTACTAGGACTCCAAGTCCAATTCGGACCCCCCCTTCCTTTTACCGGAGAGGGAAAAGGGGGAAGGAGAAGGAAAGGTGGTGCCGCCCCCTTTTGCACTCCAATTCGGACCCTTCCAAGTGGGGGCTGCGCCAGCCCCTTGTGGGCTGGTGTGCCTCCCTCCCAAAGCCCATGTGGCCCATTACTTCCCCCGGGTGGTTCCGATAAGCTCCCGGTACTCCGATAAATACCCGAAACACTTCAGAACCATTTCGGTGTCCGAATACTATCGTCCAATATATCAATCTTTACCTCTCGACCATTTTGAGACTCCTCGCGATGTCCGTGATCTCATCCGGGACTCCTAACAATCTTCGGTCACCAAAACACATAAATCATAATAGAAATCATCATCGAACGTTAAGCGTGCGGACCCTACGGGTTCGATAACTATGTAGACAAGACCGAGACACATCTCCGGTCAATAACCAACAGCAGAACCTAGATGCTCATATTGGTTCCTACATATTCTATGAATATCTTTATCGGTCAAACCACAATGACAACATACGTCATTCCCTTTGTCATTGTTATGTTAGTTGCCCAAGATTCGATCGTCGATATCTTCATACCGAGTTCAATCTCATTACCGGCAAGTCTCTTTACTCATTCCGTAATACATAATCCCATAACTAACTCATTAGTCACATTGCTTGCAAGGCTTATCATGATGTGCATTACCGAGAGGGCCCAGAGATACCTCTCCGATACTCGGAGTGACAAATCCTATTCTCGATCTATGCCAACCAAACAAACACCTTCGGAGATACCTGTAGAGCATCTTTATGATCACCCAGTTACGTTGTGACGTTTGATAGCACACAAGGCATTCCTCTGGTATTCGGGAGTTGCATAATCTCATAGTCAAAGGAATATGTATAAGTCATGAAGAAAGCAATAGCAATAGAACTTAACAATCATTATGGTAAGCTAACGGATGGGTCTTGTCCATCACATCATTCTTCTAAGGATGTGATCCCATTCATCAAATGACAACACATGTCTATGGTTAGGAAACTTAACCATCTTTTATTAACAAGCTAGTCTAGTAGAGGCATACTAGGGACACTTTGCTTTGTCTATATATTCACACATGTATCAAGTTTCCGGTTAATACAATTCTAGCATGAATAATAAACATTTATCATGATATAAGGACATATAAATAACAAGTTTATTATTGCCTCTAGGGCATATTTCCTTCAGTATTCTATAAAGAGTAATGATAACCATGAAACTTGTCATCTTGATTTTAATTTTCAAACCCGTAATAGTTATTTTGTTGAGTTTGCTCCCACTATTATGAATGAGATGAATTTTGCTTATGTGGAGAGTAATAAATTTTCTATGCTTGTGGATCATGAAAATAATGCTTTATGTGATGGTTATATTGTTGAAATCATTCATGATGCTGCTGAAAATTATTATGAGGGAGGAAAATATGCTTGTAGGAATTGCAATAATATCAAGTTTCCTCTCTATGTTCTTACAGTTTTGAAGTTGCACTTATTTTGCCTTCCTATGCCAGTTCATTCTTGTTCCCATAAGTTGTTTGCTCACAAAATCCCTATTCATAGGAAGTAGGTTAGACTTAAATGTGCTTGCCACATATGTTTCATGATGCTCTTTTTGCATTTCAATTCTTTACTTTTATGTGAACATCATTGAAATCATCATGCCTAGCTAGAAAGGCATTAAAGAAAAGCGCTGGTTGGGAGACAACCCAACATTTACCCCTACTGTTTTTGTGTGTTAGCATGATTATGCTACTGTAGTAATCATGTTTTATAGCTTTTGTTTCACTAAAGTGCCAAGTAAAGCCTTTGGGGTAGTGTGGATGATAGTTGACTTAATTCTGTTCAAAAACAGAAACTTTTGCGCCCAGTCAAAGAATTCTTTAAAATTACTGGAGCATTGAAAAATTCTGATTTTTTACAGATGATTGATATACAAATTCTCTACATTGTCCTAATTTTTAAGAATTTTTGGAGTAACATAAGTATGCATGGTTGTTATTCAGATCATTACAGACTGTTCTGTTTTTGACATATTATGTTTTCAATGCATTGTTTGCTTGTTTTCTAGTTTCTATGGCTTATATGTCGATGGGATCCGTTCATGTCGATGGGATCATAGGAACTAAAAAGTATGCGTACATGTCGATGGGATCCGTTCATGCATCGGTGCGAGCAAAGACAGAGATATATTGAATAAGAATGTCTACGAGATACTACAAGTGACGTTCAGAAGATGTGCAAGAGGAATTGGACAGAGGCTCACCAAGTGTGACGAACTCGATGAACAGTCACTACTAGATTTCCCACTATAACCGAGGGTCAAATTACCGTCGGATATTTTTGCTCACCGTCGGATTTCTGCATAACTGACGGTACACCGTGGCAATCTCCCGTCAGCTATGCTTGGTCGGCCATTACCGTAATAGCCGACGGTACTGTAGGGCAATACCTTCTTCAACGGTAATTAGCCGACGGTGAGCCGTCAGACATGTTTTGGTCACCAGACGACTCACAGAAACTTGACAACGCTTATAGCTGAGGGTTCCCCGTCGGGTATTTATTTTCTGACAGTTATGACTTGCCTTCGACTTTTGTAATAGTTGACGGTATATATTTGACCCTCGGGGTTCATTATAGCCGAGAGGAGGACCAAACTGTCAACTAGTATGACCGCTGATTGTGTATAAACCCCTACGGGGATTCATTTAGTTGAGAGGCCAAACGACACCCTCAATACATAGATTCATCCATGGTGTGAAGTTTCCATTGGCATATTGTGTAGCTGTGATGCCTGTTCCATGGTAGGCCATTAATCACCCTTCAAGGATTGCTTTCCATTTCAAATATATCTCATAATTGCACAACCCACATATGACCAAGAAGCATAAACTATTATATTTAGCACACCATTCATAATATCAGAAGAGTTGCATCAAAATTACATTGATCACCGTGATCTATCTAGGAAGTTTGAAATGCAAAACAAAATAGTAACTAAGATCTATGGTCCAAGCATTATGCATAAGCTAAATTGACCAGAACTTCATAACTTCACTTTGTTGCATGTCTTGACGAAAGACATTAGACTCGTCACCCTGCATCACCATATGTATCATAACGCTCAACAATCATTTCCATAGACATCACCCACCTTGCCATATATCACAATTCCTCCAGTACTGTTTCCAATTCCTAAGAAATGATTAGATAAGTTGTAAGGGAGATTAAATATGATGCAATACAGTTGAAATTTAATTGTGGATACTGTTAAAAAACTTAGATGTTCTAATTGACTGGTTAGCTGCTATCTAACAGTATAACTACGTATTCGTCTTTTGATCCTTCACATGCAATTTTCAGGGTAATATGAATCAGCAGGAACACACTCCAAATGATAGACAGTACTACACATTGCTCTGTGTACAAAAGGAATAATCTACCAATAAACCACACTGATTTCAATTTCATTAAAAGTTTGCAGTGGTTCAGATCATATCATGCTTTTTGAATTACTTGTAACATTCATATAATTCAAAGCACATGACATTATTCTAATTCACTGTAACAATCCTATGTCCAGAAACATGTGCTATGGTTAGACCAAGATTGCTATAATGAAACCAAGCTTGTCGTACATTCTCAAAAGTATCAAGGTCTCAAAAGCTGAGGACGCAAAGAGCAAAGCTAGTACAGGGAAAGCCAAAAGCTAGAAAGGAGGACGCCTGGCATATTGTCTAATGTTGAAGTATTTTTCTCTGTGCAAATGATTTGACTGTAATTAATTATAGCAACATCTTTGCCTATATGAGTTCAAGCCAATTGTGCCCCTTAGATACTCTTATACTAAGAATTAATAATCAAGTACACTGGAAGTACAGAAAATTATCTACAACTCTCGCATTGTCACTATAAATCAACTTTGAAAGTATCTCATCCAGAAACAGATAAACGTAATACTACAACAAGTAAATGCTGCATGACTGCAGTACTGCCTTGATTAGAACATCTAGTTTTTTTAATCAGAATTGAACACAAACAAGATACTCTGCAGTCTGCAGATGAAAAGAGAAGAAACAAAATACCTTCAGCAGCGACGGGAGGTCATCGTGATTGGAAAAGGTCATCAGGCGAAGGGGGTGCCGTTGTGTGGCAAGGTTCACTGTTCCACCCTTCCTCACCCAGCATAAAACTGGCTCAATAGACCATCAGATTCTGGGGGCTTGAGTCATGTGCCTAAGCTCAAAAGCTTTATATTCTTGCTCTTCAGGTAGGCCCGACTTAGACCTGCATGATAGCATAGTGCATTTAAGTATAACAAGAAGCCCCTGCTCTACATATTTGAGAAAGAACACACGGGACATTTTGTTAACATGACAGTGGCTGCATCAACCTTAGGCACATGAGTTAAATGTTCCAGAACTACAAAATACTGTGAAGAAAAGCAAAAGCGAGATTTTAAAACTTACAGTTATATCTACAAACCCAAACTGAAGGAAAAATAACCAGGAATGTACGTAATCCATGAATGGAGGGCCTCTTCCATGTTAATTGGTTTGCTTGGCAGGGACTACTAGTTAAGCTATACGGTAGTATGAAGTATACATCCCGATCATGATTACACACGCTGACACAGTGTCTCTTCTCTGTACTATAGTGCCAACTGCTGCAATTAGCTAGCCTTGGCCAAACATATATGCATCAACACAAGTCCGCTAGCTCACCTCACTGGCACCAAATGTCCATTCACTAGTTAATGAAACTATTTTTCAACACATAGGCTTACTTTATTTTCAAAACTAATAGGCTTGGCTTTGTTTTTCAACAACCATATAAAAAATAGACCTAAACAGACATGCAAACAACCATGGCCATTGGCCTCGATGTACAACCTGAATCTCACCACCACAGTAGCCTGCCATGGCACATCTCCTCCATCTACCCAGTATTCAACTTGAAACACACGAGCAAATCCTGCACCCCAACCACCAGAAAAAAGCCCACCATCCATTACAACAGAATTGTGCGAAGGAGGTGGCGACCAAACCTGGTACTGGCGTGCAAATGCGCGAGTGAGCGTGGTCCACTCGGCAACATCAGGTGACCACTTGGATGAGGAGGAGCTTCAAGAAAGGGCAGAAGGCCAATACATGGCGCATGAGGTGGAGGGATAGAGAGCCGACGAAGAATACCGCTACGGTCCTGAGGAGAGGCGTGGAGCACCTATTGGTTGGGGCGACGAGGCCAAGCCGACCAGATCCGGCAGCGTCGTGCCTGAGGGCTGCCACATCTGAGGGCCACGAAGACCTATACGGGATTTGAAGGGAGCGGGTGATGTTATTGGACTAGGGAGGGCGACGAGGGTGGAAGTACGCAGCCGGATTGACGGCTGATGGCGGGGTTGGCGCATGGCGGCGAGGAAGCGAGAAGAGAAGATGCGGCGTGGGAGGTTTAATCAGAGGGAAAAGGGGCGAGGGATGGGAGGACGTGGGCACGTGGCCGATAGAAGATGGGCTGTAAAATTTGCTCAGGGGCAAGAGGGAAATAATGGCGCGAGGTGAAATGGTTCTTTGGTTCTGCCTGAAAAAAGAATGTTATATAAAAACTAATATACATACCACACGTATTCAATAAAAACAAAGTATATCGAAAGTAATTATTTTTAGGTTCCCATAAAATGTAATTGTGGCAACCAGACAACGCAACTCCAAACTTTTTTTTTGCGTGAGAAACTATCGATCCATTCATCTTCAATCATGATAGTACAAAGAACAACATAGGTAATAAAAATTACAACTAGGTCCGTGGACCATCTAGCGACTACTACAAGCACTCGAACGAGCCGAAGGCGTGTCGCCGTCACTGGCCTTACTCGCTGGAGCCTGGAAAATTTGTTGTAGTCGACAATCAGGAAGTCGTCGTGCCAAGGCCCATAGGACCAACACACCCGAGCAGAAACTATCGCCGATGAAGAAACTCGTAGATCAGAAGGATCAAATATGTAAACACCCAAACAAAACCGAACGAAAACCAGATGCAAATAGATCCTCCAAAGACTAGCATCGACTGAATCCTGTGAAATCCAACGGAGACACAGCTTCGCATGCCCTCCGATGGTTCTAGACGCAACTCCAAACTTGGCGGAGAACTACGAAGGACAAACCATGCACACCACATGGCCCCGCCGCCGTAACTTTGACTTCAGGGTGAAAAACAAATTGAGGCAATCCCGCGGACACGTCAGAGAAGAGTCGACTACAACAAGAATTGCCGCGTCATTATCATGGTTACCTCCATCATTGTTGCCACATAAGCCTAGACACCACAACCTCATCATCGGTAGGTCCCGCTTGCCGATGCCGAACTCCCAAGATGAAGCCCCTGTGCAGAATATAGCGCCAAGGCATCGCCATAGTCACACAAGATCAAGGGTTTCCCACGAAGAGGTCGTGATGGCCGGATCCGCATGGGATTGGTGCGAGAGCAGAACAGTTATACCTCCAGGAAGGTCAATGATGGTCACAGCGGCCGCCACCACTGGTCACAACACAAAAGCCGAGACAGGGTCTTCACCCAGGCTCCTACACCACCTCAGCCGCGGATCATCTCGCACAAGCTCCGACAAGCCCACCAATCACCACCACCATCGAAGCTGCCACCGACAAAGAAGCCCCAAGACCCGCAACAGCCATCAGCACCTCGCAGAGACCACCGGCGGCTAAGCTCCATCACGAATAGCCAGATCCACCAACGGTTGTCCAACGCATGGCCACCGAACGCCGCACGAGTTGTTGTGCCCTGTCGAGTGCAAGAAACAATAGAGCGCTTCCCGACGTCAAGAACCAACATGGTTCCAAGCCGCAATCATGCATCCGATGCGCCGACCGTGCTCTCTGGAGACCAGAACTGCGACAGTCATAGCCAAAGGTATCCACACGTCAAGCCACCTCATGGTCCGTCGCGCCAGGACATCTGCAGTCTGTGGCCGCCGCCATACCTTTTTGACAGCACGCCAGAGCACATCCGAGTGACAACCTACTCAAGCTCATGGCACTGGCCGATACCGTGTACACGATGTTTGCCGCCGCAACCGCCAGAAC
This sequence comes from Triticum dicoccoides, assembly GCF_002162155.2. Taxonomy (NCBI): domain Eukaryota; kingdom Viridiplantae; phylum Streptophyta; class Magnoliopsida; order Poales; family Poaceae; genus Triticum; species Triticum dicoccoides. The sequence goes on from NC_041392.1 coordinate 189,819,804, forward strand.
TGGGCACTAGGACTCAAATCCCAATTGCACTAGACCGCCCCATGGCCCACTACGCCTGAGCTGTAGTCCATCACTGTGCCATCGTGTGGCCATGATGGCAGATCCAAGCCGCCGAGCCACTTATGCTCCAACACCGCCACATGACACTCCATAGTAGCACGACAAGCCACAAAGAAACACTACGTCAGCCGGTACAAGAAACACCCGCGTTGCATCAGATTTGTACCCATGCATGGTAGTAGTACCAGCCGTCACTACCGAACACCCAGGACCATCGTCCCAGCTTCCCAAACACACGATGAACCTCCTAGCGCTGCTCCCCTGCGCCTCCGTGCCTCCAATTGGAATCTTCTTACAGGGAGTTACATGGAATATAACATCCATCATTATACATTTATTGAAACATATCATCGAGAGGGAAAGTTAACCGCTGGTTATTACTATAGACTATCGAGTATTTCTCAAATAACCGAGAGGCACACATGTACCGTCGGCCATTTTCACTCATAGGTGAGAGTTTTATTTTCACCTTTGGCTATTAAATTTCACCATCGAGCATTACATCTAATCCCATGGGTGTGGCAAAAATCGTCGGGCATTACATGTAATCCCCGAGGGGGGACCAAAAACCATCGGGTATTACAATTAACCATCGGGCATTACATGTAATCCCCGTGGGTGCAGGGAAACCCGTTGGGGATTACATGTAATCCTAGTGGGTGTAGGAAAAACCGTCGGGCTTTATAATGAACCGTCGGCAATTAAGTTGGATACCCGAGGGGCGGATTTTCACCGTCGGGCATTCTAGTATACCGTCGGGTATTAGTGGTAATACTTGTGAGTTGACACTAACCGTCGGCAATTGCAGCTACCATCTGCTATTACTGTAATAACCGACGGACCGTCGGCTATTAGGTTTCACCGTCAGAAATATGGGGATTTCTAGTAGTGAGTGTACACGAACATGCGGAATTCTTCGTCTATGGTCGACAGATCGCGGTCTTTCTTCTCTGAATGGATCCATGGTGAGGAGGGGAAGTTCCTGGTGCAAGGGAATGGATGGAGGTGCTCTGAGTTGCCGGGAATGAGCACTCGCGTCCATGGAGCAACAGCACTTCATGGATGAATTTGGGAAGAACAGAGAAGGAGATGGCAGGACGTGGTAAGGGATTGTAAGAGGAGGTGGAGGCGCACATGAAGATGTCCTCAGTTTGTGGAAACAACCAAGGGAGAGGGAAGTTAAAAGGAGGAGGCAGGAGATGAAGCGCTCAAGATGTTGCCGTTTGGTCTCTGTGAGCGTACAGAGGAGAGAAGGAGAAGAGGCGTTCGCTCGTGGGAGAGATGGACCAGTTTATTTATCTACAGATTTGGAAACGGTAGCAATTAAAGGAGTTGGAGGAGGGGTCGTTTCCCTTCTTGGTGGTCCTTCCTTCCTCTTCTTAGTTGATGTGAAAGTACAGAGGAACTAGAGGAGCGGCTTGCTGGCTGGCAAGATGGGCTAGTTTGGACAGCCCATGAGGAAGAAGTGAGGACAAAAAAGAGAGAGCATTGGCCCATTTGGTGAAAAGAAAAATAGAGAGAGAAGAGACACACACACACATTGAGCCTAGGGGATTCTCTACGTAGTGTGTGAGAGAGAAATAAATTATTTTCCTTATTGGGAAGTCTAGAAATGAATATCACTCAATAAAAAGCAAATGAACTTCAACAAAATATTCCAAGAAGAAGCATAGACGCACAATATACTATGTTGAAGACAAGAAAAATAAACCAACTAAAAGAGAAGAACCGTTGATCCTTCTTTGAAGTTGAACCTTGCGGTAGGTGTATTGCGAAGCTATTCAAATCTTCTTCTTTGTGAATGAAGGTCCTCAAATCTTCGATCTCGTCACAAATCACCATCTACTACCCCCTTAAAAGTAGTTTTTCATGGGGTTCAATTGGATAATAGATCTCCAAACGGGTTGTTGCAACTTCGTTCATCTCAAGGTGACCTCCATGGTTTATAGAGAAGAGGGAAAGAGTTTAAGAGGAGTAAAATAATCCTAGATAAGGAGGAGATACCCCAGAAGATAAACAAAAGATAACACCCAGATAATCATGAAGCTATCCAAATAAAACTCAAAAGCAACTCTTTTTGGAAAATAGGGTTTTAGTATGACTGCATAGAAAAAATGCCAGAAGAAAAATATGTAGACGATACTCACACAAAAAAGTTTTGCGTCTACTAGTTACGAGTCCTACCACTACATGGGTATTAACTAACCTAATCCTATATGGATGGTCACAATAATACTTGGACCAAATCTTCAAAGTTGACGATTGGATCATGATCGACAGTTGTTGCCTTCTTGAGGTCTCGAAGTGTCTTCTCTTGGAAAAATGTTGCTACTCAAAGCTTCAAGGGTTGAAGTTATCTTGAAATTCTTGGCACATCGTGTGAAGCTTCTGACTTTTCAACACACAGGGCAGGGAAAAGGGTTTCACATACTACAATGAAGATGGTAGAGAAGTAGATTTTAAATTTCAATCGAATAAGATGAGATGACAATAGCAACAGTCAAGGAGAAGAGTACGAGAATGATCCTTTTCAAAATAGTTTTTCTTATAAGAATAGTCCCTAAGGCTTTCCATTTCTAACTAAGGCCACACAACTAGGTCGACATCGGCTCTGATACCACTTTGTGAGAACCTGGAATTAACTTCCAGATCCTCCTATGTATATTTTTCAACCCCAGGATCATTGTTGACAACACAGTGAAATGATATCATTGCAGAATACGGAAAAGCATTACAAGTAGTATATTTGTCACAAGACATACCTAGTGAGATGTCTCATGAAATTTACAATCAGAAAACGGCGGGAAGTAAAATGCATAGTGACTCCATCTCAGCCACATGCAGTCGATGTAGTCCACGTGACCTCACTCCTACAGATCACCATAGTAGTCGTACTCATCACCTTCGTCTTCATGGAACTCTGTTGTCAACAAAATTATTGCCATGAGTACGTTACGTACTCAACATGCCTCACACGAGGAAGGACCTAATAGCTACATGTGGCTTCAAAGGAAGGCTATATGGCTCATTTGCATAAAGCTAATTTTGTTTGACAAATAAAGCAGTTGGATAAAAGCAGTTTTAGATGAAAACATGTTTTATCTCCAAAATAACTTTCTTCAAGTGAGGATCCTCGATCAACTCACGTCCTTCATAGGTTTCGAGAATAGGGGCAAAGAGGGAATAAGCAAGACAGGTCCTGTATGTCGAGAAAGATTGATGTGTTGTCCATGACCGTGGACACGGCTATTCGAATAGTTTTACACTCTGCAGAGGTTGTACACTTTACCCACACGACACAATCTCGTCTTGATGCCACCAGTGGCCGCTGGTATAGTACACCATTTGGTATACCGGCAGGGAGATTGTGACAAGGTCTTTGGACTAGATCTCCCAAAGATGTGACATGCCCACCGGGTCTGGCACATGAAACTGCGAGTATGCCTCAAACCGGTCCCCCCATCTGTGCCGAGGATACTCCTCGCAAGGCAGCTATCCCATCTGCAGTACGACAACATCGACACCTAAGGCTGACTAGCTTACTTATCACAATCTTCAAATCCAAGACTTATTAGGCCTTAAGAGGCACGGACGACTGATTGCTCCCTTCAACTCGTGAAGCGCGGCCAATCGCTCCTTCAATCCTTGATTTAGCTGTCGCCCGCGCCAGTATTAAGATGGTAAGTTTCACCCAGAGTAGAAGAGGATAGAGAAGGTCAACAAGGGCCAACTAGCCTAGCTCAGCATTAAATTTTAACTGTCAATGACTCAGAGATCATTCAAAAAGGCACCTATAGGGTGATAAGCAATCATTTCTACTCTACCGGAACCTTATACTTCTACTCAGGTATCAAGTAAATAGGCGACAAGCGGATCAAGGTAATGTGTCAATCGACATGCTAGCTACGAGAATTAAAAATAGCATGCATATAGAAACAATAAAACTCAATGCAATTTTGTAAACCATAGGATAAGTATGATCAAAGAAGGAGGCATGCCTTCGTTGTTGAGTCCTTCTTCTGTAACCTGGTTCTATCCTTGTCCAACATCGTGATCACTCCCAACTTGTCGTAACAATAGCAAATGAAAGTCAAATAAATACAAAAGAAAAAGTAATCCAAATAACATCCAACACAAATGGTGGATGGATAGCAAGATATTGATCAGATGGAGATTCCAAAAGGAGATAGATTGATTGGAAGGTAAGTAGAGGACTCAATGAATTGACAGGCTTTAGGTTGATGATGGATAATCAGGGCTTGTCAACAAGACTAACGTCTTGGTACAAACTATGCTATTGACCACAAGTAGTGCCCACTACACATCATGACTAACTATATAAGAAACTACTATATAACCAACACAATGGCATCCACACACATGAAGTGGAAGCACCCTATGCATTTAATTAAATGATCACAACATGGAATGAAAAGGTAAGAGTTAACCACAAATAAATATTTAGATAGAATCTAAATACTTAAAATGGTCAAAAATAGCCAAACATATACACCAACTATATAAATTCAAAAGCAAGTGTTCCATAAGACAAACAAACACACATTACAAACCATACTAGTTAAGCAATCATACATCATTCAACAACATGAATTGAAATGATCTAGGTCTATCCCCAAAACATTATTAAAATAAAATAGGATCAACTCTACTACATCAAACCAATTTGTTTGTTAAACAATTAACACGAAACTATACAACACATGGAACAAATGGATGAATAGCTATCCTAGGCATGATATGATTAAGAGTAACACTCAACCAAGAATAAATATTTGGATGAATCCAAATACTTATAATGGTTAACAACAATCAAAGACTAGACATCAATCATAACAAATCTTAGCAAGCATTTCTATAAAAGAAGACAAACCAATACTAATTAGGGTAGAAAATAATTAAACAACTTAATAATAACACACATCCCACACAACGCATGTGAGTATAGATTCACTAGATGTCTAAACGAATAACACAAGCATCACACATACGAGTGATCATGATAAGATACTAAACTAGAATATGCTCTTAATAATAAAGGACAACTAATACTAATGACCACCAGCAGAAATATTATCACCACATGCTTGCAATAATAGAGCACGATACACACACTGAGTGTGTGATCAAAGCACAACTCTACTGTCATGACATATGACTCGTCCTAAGTATAAGAGTCATAGCTACAAGTATTAAAACACTCATAAGACCAAGATGTAACAAAGTTAAACATCTATAAGGAAGAACCAAACTAAGCAACTATAACACACACAACATCATAAGACATGAAAGATTATTTACATGAAATATGTCTAGGCACATCATAATGCAATAGAAAGGTAAACAAAATATATCAAATGCTAGGCATACAACAATGCAATAACAAGATAAACTAATGTGATGTGTAAACATGGATGGTCGAGATACCGCACTACGATACCAATACAATACAATGCAACACCCAACTTAGTTTATATCGACTAACATAAATAGAAAGCATGTAAATAGGACACAACTCCATGAGACTAGTTGACATGCATGAACATGGAAGCATGAAAGTAGCACACAACAATTGATGTTTATAACATGCAAACACATGGACACATCATACTAAGCATGTAGGCAAATTAGACTAAATCATGCCATCGACAATATTAAGCAATATACTATACTAGAATGAGTAACAAGATGGCATGCATTTCTGTGTTGTACAACCTACACTTGCAAATGCATAGTGGTAAACTAGGCATGATCTAATACATGAATACACACACACTCTCTCTCTCTCTATGCCATCTAGTTATACAATCACAATATCATGGCACGATATTAAAGCAACAAGGAATCTTACTTAATTATAATATATGAGATCATAAACTTCTAACATGTAGCTCTCCAAGCAATATTAACCATATGATTGGTCATACAATATAAAGTAGCAATCATATAACATATTCAATCAAAACATGCATTGGACATTGAACAAGTCCTAACATGGCATGGTTTCAAATATATAAAACACACATGCTACATGGATGTAAATGAATATTGAAAACATATCTAAAACACCGCCATGCTAAATAAAAATAAAAATAAACATGAAGTATTTCATCATTCGATAAACAAAGCAAAGCCTAGAACAATTGAATTAAATTATAAGCATTGAGAACCTTTACAAAAATTGTACGCATGCACAAAAGAGGACTACATGATGTACAAAAAAAATAACAGGTCAAGACAACGTACAAAACTATAATGGGTAAATAAAACAAATACATACAATAAATCTAGTCAGTCATATCTAACTCCTAGAATTATAAAATAATTAGGAACGACTCCTAGGCATGTCATGAACCTAAAAAAATATCAAACCAACACAAAAGTTCATCGAAGAACTACTACCCATGATAATAATTCGCATAAACTTGTACATAGATATATCACACGACCACGTACCTTAGGAAAAAAATATAACTATAATAGGTAAAATAAACAAATCAAGCAAGTCATAAGACACACAAATAATATGGGGCAAATATCATGCACTCCTAGGCATATCACAAGCATAAATATCTACACAAAATTTAACGATGAACAAACTCACTTCAGTCTTGGCAGAAAACTGACTATTACAAAATGTATACTAAAATCTTATTGATAAAACTAGCGACCTAACTCCACATGGGATTACCATGGGTATGAGAAACAAATCATATGTCGAACACAACATCATCCGAGGAACTAAAAAGTGCGCATACATGTCGATGGGATCCGTTCATGCATCGGTGCGAGCAAAGACAGAGATATATTGAATAAGAATGTCTACGAGATACTACAAGTGACGTTCAGAAGATGCGCAAGAGGAATTGGACAGAGGCTCACCGAGTGTGACGCAACAGTGTGACGAACTCGATGAACAGTGTATACGGACATGCGGAATTCTTCGTTTGTGGTCGACAGATCGCGGTCTTTCTTCTCTGAATGGATCTATGGTGAGGAGGGGAAGTTCCTGGTGCAAGGGAATGGATGGAGGTGCTCTGAGTTGCCGGGAACGAGCATTCGCGTCCATGGAGCAGCAGCACTTCGTGGATGAATTTGGGAAGAACAGAGAAGGGAGATGGCAGGAGGTGGTAAGGGATTGTAAGAGGAGATGGAGGCGCACATGAAGATTTCCTCAGTTTGTGGAAACAACCAAGGGAGAGGGGAGTTAAAAGGAGGAGGCAGGAGATGAAGTGCTCAAGATGTTTGCCATTTGGTCTCTGTGAGCATATAGAGGAGAGGAGGAGAAGAGGCGTTCTCTCGTGGGAGAGATGGACCAGTTTATTTATCTACAGATTTGGAAACGGTAGCAATTAAAGGAGTTGGAGGAGGGGCCGTTTCCCTTCTTGGTGGTCCTTCCTTCTTCTTCTTAGTGGATGTGAAAGTATAGAGGAACTAGAGGAGCGGTTCGCTGGTTGGCAAGATGGGCTAGTTTGGCCAGCCCATGAGGAAGAAGTGAGGAAAAAAAAGATGAGATGACAATAGCAACAGTGAAGGAGAAGAGTACGAGAATGATCCTTTTTGAAAATAGTTTTTCTTATAAGAATAGTCCCTAAGGCTTTCCATTTCTAACTAAGGCCACGCAACTAGGTCGACATCGGCTCTGATACCACTTCTGTGAGAACCTGGAATTAACTTCCAGATTCTCCTATGTATATTTGTCAACCCCAGGATCATTGTTGACAACACAGTGAAATGATATTATTGGAGAATACAGAAAAGCATTACAAGTAGTATATTTGTCGCAAGACATACCTAGTGAGATGTCTCATGACATTTACAATCAGAAAATAGCGGGAAGTAAAATGCATAGTGACTCCATCTCAGCCACATGCAGTCGATGTAGTCCACGTGACCTCACTCCTACAGATCGCCATAGTAGTCGTACTCATCACCTTCGTCTTCATGGAACTCTGTTGTCAACAAAATTATTGCCATGAGTACGTTACGTACTCAACATGCCTCCCACGAGGAAGGACCTAATAGCTACATGTGGCTTCAAAGGAAGGCTATATGGCTCATTTGCATAAAGCTAATTTTGTTTGACAAATAAATCAGTTGGATAAAAGCAGTTTTAGATGAAAACATGTTTTATCTCCAAAATAACTTTCTTCAAGTGAGGATCCTCGATCAACTCACGTCCTTCATAGGGTTCGAGAATAGGGGCAAAGAGGGAATAAGCAAGACAGGTCCTGTATGTCGAGAAAGATTGATGTGTTGTCCATGATCGTGGACACGGCTATTCGAATAGTTTTACACTCTGCAGAGGTCGTAAACTTTACCCACACGACACAATCTCGTCTTAATGCCACCAATGGTCGCTGGTATAGTACACCATTTGGTATACCGGCAGGGAGATTGTGACGAGGTCTTTGGACTAGATCCCCCAAAGATGTGACATGCCCACCGGGTCTGGCACACGAAACTAAGAGTACGCCTCAAACCGGTCCCCCCAACTATGCCGAGGATACTCCTCGCAAGGCAGCTATCCCATCTGCGGTACGGCAACATCGACACCTAAGGCTGACTACCTTACTTGACCAATCCAGTGCCCATATAGCATGTGGTTGTACTGTTATCACAATCTTCAAATCCAAGACTTATTAGGCCTTAAGCGGCACGGACGACTGATTACCCCTTCAACTCGTGAAGGGCGGCCAATCGCTCCTTCAATCCTTGATTCAGCTGTCGCCCGCGCCAGTATTAAGATGGTAAGTTTCACCCAGAGTAGAAGAGGATAGAGAAGGTCAACAAGGGCCAACTGGCCTAGCTCAGCGTTAAATTTCAACTGTCAATGACTCAGAGATCATTCTACTCTACCGGAACCTTATACTTCTACTCAGGCATCAAGTAAATGGGCGACAAGCGGATCAAGGTAATGTGTCAATCGACATGCTAGCTACGAGAATTAAAAATAGCATGCATATAGAAACAATAAAACTCAATGCAATTTTGTAAACCATAGGATAAGTATGATCAAAGAAGGAGGCATGCCTTCGTTGTCGAGTCCTTCTTCTGTAACCTGGTTCTATCCTTGTCCAACATCGTCATCACTCCCTGCTCGTCGTAACGATAGCAAATGAAAGTCAAATAAATACCAAAGCAAAAATAATCCAAATAACATCCAAAACAAATTAAGGGCGGATGGATAGCAAGATATTGATCAGATGGAGATTCCGAAAGGAGATAGATAGATTGGAAGGTAAGTAGAGGACTCAATGAATTGATAGGCTTTAGGTTGATGATGGATAATCAGGGCTTGTCAACAAGACTAACTTCTCGGTACAAACTATGCTATTGACCACAAGTAGTGCCCATTTCACATCATGACTAACTATATAAGAAACTACTATATAACTAACACAATGGCATCCACACACATGAAGTGGAAGCACCCTATGCATTTAACTAAATGATCACAACATGGAATTAAAAGGTAAGAGTTAACCACAAATAAATATTTAGATAGAATCAAAATACTCAAAATAGTCAACAATAGCCAAACATATACACCAACTATATAAAAATTCAAAAGCATGTGTTCCATAAGACAAACAAACACATATTACAAACCATACTAGTTAATCAATCATACATCATTCAACGACATGAATTGAAATGATCTAGGTCTATCCCCAAAACATTATTAAAATAAAATAGGATCAACTCTACTACATCAAACCAATTCGTTTGTCAAACAATTAACAAGAAACTATACAACACGTGGAACAAATGGATGAATAGCTATCCTAGGCATGATATGATTAAGAGTAACACTCAACCAAGAATAAATATTTGGATGAATCCAGATACTTATAATGGTTAACAACAATCAAAGACTAAACATCAATCATAACAACTATTAGCAAAAATTTCTATAAAATAAGACAAACCAATACTAATTAGGGTAGAAACTAATTAAACAACTTAATAATAACACACATCCCACACAAGGCATCACACATACGAGTGATCATGATAAGATACTAAACTCCTAGAATATGCTCTTCATAATAAAGGACAACTAATACTAATGACCACCAGCAGAAATATTATCACCACATGCTTGCAATAATAGAGCACGATACACACACTGAGTGTGTGATCAAAGCACAACTCTACTGTCATGACATATGACTCGTCCTAAGTATAAGAGTCATAGCTACAAGTATTAAAACACCCATAAGACCAAGATGTAATGAAGTTAAACATCTATAAGGAAGAACCAAACTAAGCAATTATAACACACACAACATTATAAGACATGAAAGATTACTTGCATGAAATATGTCTAGGCACATCATAATGCAATAGAAAGGTAAACAAAATATATCAAATGCTAGGCATACAACAATGCAATAACAAGATAAACTAATGTGATGTGTAAACATGGATGGTCGAGATACCACACTATGATACCAATACAATACAATGCAACACCCAACTTAGTTTATATCGACTAACATAAATAGAAAGCATGTAAATAGGACACAACTCCATGAGACTAGTTGACATGCATGAACACGGAAGCATGAAAGTAGCACACAACAATTGCTGTTTATAACATGCAAACACATGGACACATCATACTAAACATGTAGGCAAATTAAACTAAATCATGCCATCGACAATATCAAGCAATATACTATACTAGAATGAGTAACAAGATGGCATGCATTTATGTGTTGTACAACCTACACTTGCAAATGCATAGTGGTCAACTAGGCATGATCTAATACATGAATACACACACACACACTCTATGCCATCTAGTTATACAATCACAATATCATGGCACGATATTAAAGCAACAAGGGATCTTACTTAATTAAAATATATGAGATCATAAACTTCTAACATGTACCTCTCCAAGCAATATTAACAATATGATTGGTCATACAATATAAAGTAGCAATCATATAACATATTCAATCAAAACATGCGTTGGACATTGAACAAGTCCTAACATGGCATGGTTTCAAATATATAAAACACACGTGCCACATGGAAGTAAATGAATATTGAAAACATATCTAAAACACCGCCATGCTAAATAAAATAAAAATAAACATGAAGTATTTCATCATTCGATCAATAAAGCAAAGCCTAGAATAATCGAATTAAATTATAAGCATTGAGAACCTTTACAAAAATTGTACGCATGCACAAAACAGGACTACACTATGTACCAAAAAAATAACAGGTCAAGACAATGTACAAAACTATAATGGGTAAATAAAACAAATACATACAATAAATCTAGTCAGTCATATCTAACTCCTAGAATTATAAAATAATTAGGAACGACTCCTAGGCATGTCATGAACCTAAAAAAAATATCAAACCAACACAAAAGTTCATCGAACAACTACTACCCATGATAATAATTTGCACAAACTTGTACATAGCTATATCATACGACCACGTACCATAGGAAAGAAAATATATAACTATAATAGGTAAAATAAACAAATCAAGCAATTCATAAGACACACAAAAATTATGGGGCAAATATCGTGCACTCCTAGGCATATCACAAGCATAAATGTCTACACAAAATTTAACCGATGAACAAACTCACTTCAGTCTTGGCAGAAAACTGACTATTACAAAATGTATACTAAAATCTTATTGATAAAACTAGCGATCTAACTCCAATTGGGATTACCATGGGTATGAGAAACAAATCATATGTCGAACACAACATCATCCGAGGAACTAAAAAGTGCGCGTACATGTTGATGGGATCCGTTCATGGATCGGTGCGAGCAAAAGACAGAGATATATTGAATAAGAATGTCTATGAGATACTACAAGTGACGTTCAGAAGATGTGCAAGAGGAATTGGACAGAGGCTCACCGAGTGTGACGCAACAGTGTGACGAACTCGACGAACAGTGTACACGGACATGCGGAATTCTTCGTCTGTGGTCGACGGGTCGCGGTCTTTCTTCTCCGAATGGATCGATGGTGAGGAGGGGAAGTTCCTGGTGCAAGGGAGTGGATGGAGGTGCTCTGAGTTGCCGGGAACGAGCACTCGCGTCCATGGAGCAGCAGCACTTCGTGGATGAATTTGGGAAGAATAGAGAAGGGAGATGGCGGGAGGTGGTAAGGGATTGTAAGAGGAGGTGGAGGCACACATGAAGATGTCCTCAGTTTGTGGAAACAACCAAGGGAGAGGGGAGTTAAAGGAGGAGGCGGGAGATGAAGCGCTCAAGATGTTGTCATTTGGTCTCTATGAGCGTACAGAGGAGAGGAGGAGAAGAGGCGTTCGCTCGTGGGAGAGATGGACCAGTTTATTTATCTACAGATTTGGAAACGATAGCAATTAATGGAGTTGGAGGAGGGGTCGTTTCCCTTCTTGGTGGTCCTTCCTTCCTCTTCTTTGTGGATGTGAAAGTACAGAGGAACTAGAGGAGCGGTTCGCTGGTTGGCAAGATGGGCTAGTTTGGCCAGCCCATGAGGAAGAAGTGAGGACAAAAAAGGGAGAGCATTGGCCCATTTGGTGAAAAGAAAAATAGAGAGAGAGGAGACACACACACACACACACATTGAGCCTAGGGGATTCTCTACATAGTGTGTGAGAGAGAAATAAATTATTTTCCTTATTGGGAAGTCTAGAAATGAATATCACTCAATAAAAAGCAAATGAACTTCAACAAAATATTCCAAGAAGAAGCATAGACGCACAATATACTATGTTGAAGACACGAAAAATAAACCAACTAAAAGAGAAGAACAAAACACAAATTAAATTTAAGTTGGCATTAGTTCAAATTAAATCCACTACCTTTATGAAAACTCAATTTAAGCTTTTATTAACAAATAAAACAAATGAAATTTTCTCGTCTTGATTTTTGGAAAACTTTTTCTTAAACATTCCGAGAATCGGGATGTTACAAAATATGTATGATCTATTAGTGTGAAGAAAATAAGCTTTATACGAACATGTGATATGGAAGAAATAAAAGCGAATACTGCATAATAAATGTCTTTATCACAAGCGGCAATATAAAGTGACGTTCTTTTGCATTAAGATTTTGTGCATCCAACCATAAAAGCGCATGACAACCTCTGTTCCCTTTGCGAAGGGCCTATCTTTTACTTTTATCTTCTACCCTTATACAAGAGTCATGGTGATCATCATCTTTCCTTTTTATACTTTTTCCTTTGGCAAGCACTATGTGTTGGAGAGACTGCTACCTATTGAGCTTGCATTGGTTTTTCCCTTGAAGAGGAAAGGGTGATGCAGCAAAGTAGTGTAAGTATTTCCCTTAGTTTTGAGAACCAAGGTATCAATCCAGTAGGAGACAACGCGACAAGCAACTGAATACCTGCACAAACAAACACCAACTTGCAACCAACGCGACAAAGGGGTTGTCAAGCCCTTCATGGTTATTCGCAAAGTGAGATCTGATAGAGATGGATAAACGGTAAAGTAATATTTTTGGAATTTTTGGTTTATTGAATGGAAAGTAAAAGATTTCAAAGCAAGGAAACGGCGACAGAAATTGGCAAGTTGATGGGAAACTATTATGTTGTGAAATAGACCCGGGGGCCATAGGTTTCACTAGTGGCTTATCTCAAGAAAGGAATTATTACAGTGGGTGAACAAATTACTGCCGAGCAATTAATAGAAAAGTGCAAAGTTATGACGATATCTAAGGCAATGATCATGAATATAGGCATCATGTCCGTGTCAAGTAGACCAAAACGATTCTGCATCTACTACTATTACTCCACACATTGACCGACTCCTGCCTGCATCTAGAGTATTAAGTTCATAAGAACAGAGTAACGCATTAAGTAAGATGACATGATGTAACGGAATTAACTCATGCAATATGATGAAAACCCGATCGTGTTATCCTCGATGGCAACATTACAATATGTGTCATTTCCCATTCTGTCACTAGGATCGAGCACCGCAAGATTGAACCCAAAGCTAAGCACTTCTTCCATTGCAAGAAAAACCAATCTAGTTGGCCAAACCAAATCGATAGTTCGAAGAGATTTGCAAAGATATCAAATCATGCATGTAAGAATTCAGAGGAGATTCAAATAATATTCATAGATAAGATGATCATAAATCGACAATTCATCCGATCTCGGAAACACACCGCCAAAGAGTATTACATCGAATAGATCTCCAAGAACATCGAGGAGAACATGGTATTGAGAATCAAAGAGAGAGAAGAATCCATCTAGCTACTATCTATGGACCCGTAGGTCTAAGGTAAACTACTCACGCTTCATCGGAGAGGCAATGGTGCTGATGTAGAATCCCTCCATGATCGAATCCCCCTCCGGCAGGATGCTGGAAAAGGCTCCAAGATGGGATCTCATGGGTACACAAGGTTGCGGCAGTGGAAAAGTGGTTTCATGGCTCCCCTCGATGTCTTCAGGGTATAAGAGTATATATAGGAGGAAGATCTAGGTTAGGAGGCCAACAAGGGGCCCATAAGGTTGGGGGCACGGCCTCCACCCTTATGGCCGCCTCATGGCTCTTCCGACTTGCACTCCAAGTCTCCTGGGTGTCTTCTGGTCCAAGAAAGATCATCACGAAAGTTTTATTCCGTTTGGACTACGTTTGGTATTCCGTTTTTACGAAACTCTAAAACAAGGGAAAAAACAGAAACTGGCAATGGGCTCTAGGTTAATAGGTTAGTCCCAAAAATCATATAAAATAGCATATTAATGCATATAAAACATCCAAAATAGATAATATAATAGCATGGAACAATCAAAAATTATAGATACGTTGGAGACGTATCAAGCATCCCCAAGCTTAATTCCTGCTCGTCCCCGAGTAGGTAAATGATAAAAATAGAATTTTTGATGTGGAATGCTACCTAACATATTTATCCATGTAATTATATTTATTGTGGCATGAATGTTCAGGTCATTAAGATTCAAAACAAAAGTTTAATATTGACATAAAAACAATAATATGTCAAGCATACTAGCAAAATAATTATGTCTTCTCAAAATAACATGGCCAAAGAAAGCTTATCCCTACAAATCATATAGTCTGGCTATGCTCCATCTTCATCACACAAAATATTCAAATCATGCACAACCCCGATGACAAGCCAAGAAATTGTTTCATACTTTTGACGTTCTCAACCTTTTTCAACTTTCATGCAATGCATGAGCGTCAGCCATGGATATAACACTATAGGTGGAATAGACGGTGGTTGTGGAGAAGACAAAAAGAAGGAGATAGTCTCACATTAACTAGGCGTATCAACGGGCTATGGAGATGCCCATTAATAGATATCAATGTGAGTGAGTAGGGATTTCCATGCAACGGATGCACTAGAGCTATAAGTTTATGAAAGCTCAAAAAGAAAACTAAGTGGGTGTGCATCCAACTAGCTTGCTCACGAAGACCTAGGGCAATTTGAGGAAGCCCATCATTGGAATATACAAGCCAAGTTCTATCATGAAAATTCCCACTAGTATATGAAAGTGATATCATAGGAGACTCTCTATCATGATGATCATGGTGCTACTTTGAAGCACAAGTGTGGTAAAAGGATAGTAACATTGTCCCTTCTCTCTTTTTCTCTCTTTTTTTATTTGGGACTTCTCTCATTTTTTGGCCACTTTTTTTTATTTTATTTTTATTTTTTGCCGGAGCCTCATCTCGACTTGTGGGGGAATCATAGTCTCCATCATCCTTTCCTCACTTGGGACGATGCTCTAATAATGAAGATCATCACACTTTTATTTACTTACAACTCGATACTTAGAACAAAATATGTCTCTATATGAATGCCTCCAGCGGTGTACCGGGATGTGCAATGAATCAAGAGTGACATGTATGAAAAATGATGAATGGTGGCTTTGCCACAAATACGATGTCAACTGCATGATCATGAAAAGCAATATGACAATGATGGAACGTGTCATAATAAACGGAACGGTGGAAAGTTGCATGACAATATATCTTGGAATGGCTATCGAAATGCCATAATAGGTATATGGTGGGTTTATGGTACCGGCGAAAGTTGCACGGTACTAGAGAGGCTAGCAATGGTGGAAAGGTAAGAGTGTGTATAATCCATGGAGTCAACATTAGTCACAAATAACTCACATACTTATTGCAAAAATCTATTAGTCATCGAAACAAAGTACTACGTGCATGCTCCTAGTGGGATGGATTGGTAGGAAAAGACCATCGCTCGTCCCCGACCTCCACTCATAAGGAAGACAATCAAAAAATAAATCTTGCTCCGACTTCATCACATAACGGTCCACCATACGTGCATGCTACGGGACTCACAAACCTTAACACAAGTATTTCTCAAATTCACAACTACTTACTAGCATGATGCTGATATCACCATATTCATATCTCAAAACAATCATAAGGAATCAAACTTCTCATAGTATTCAATGCGCTTTATATGAAAGTTTTTATTAGATTCATCTTGGATGCCTATCATATTAGGACTAATTTTATAACCAAAGAAAATTACCATGCTGTTCTAAAGACTCTCAAAATAATATAAGTGAAGTACGAGAGTTCATCATTTCTATAAAATAAAACCACCGCCGTGCTCTAAAAAGATATAAGTGAAGCACTAGAGCAAAATTGGCTAGCTCAAAAGATATAAGTGAAGCACATAGAGTATTCTAATAAATCACGATATATGTGTGTCTCTCCCGAAAGGTGTGTACAGCAAGGATGATTGTGTCAAACTAAAAGCAAGGACTCAAATCATACAAGACGCTCCAAGCAAAACACATATCATGTGGTGAATAAAAATATAGCCTCAAGTAAAGTTACCGATAGACAAAGATGAAAGAGGGGATGCCTTCCCGGGGCATCCCCAAGCTTAGGATTTTTGACATCCTTGAATATTACCTTGGGGTGCCTTGGGAATCCCCAAGATTAGGCTCTTGTCACTCCTTATTCCATAGTCCATCAAATCCTTACCCAAAACTTGAAAACTTCACAACACAAAACTCCAACAGAAAATCTCGTAAGCTCCGTTAGTATAAGAAAATAAATGTAACATCCCAAAATTCTAAATTTTGAAATGTTATAATAAATAGATAGATTTGATTGATTGTTTGATTGATTGTCTGAAAGTGAGTGAATTCGAAACTTTTTGGAAGTTAAATGAGAGGCAATAAAAGGACTTTCCCAAACTTTCATATTTGCTTTCTGATCTCCATGAATTCAAATTCTTTTCACCACAAAACCCTTGAGTGAAGATGATATGACTTCTTCCATTTAATTAAATGAAAAGGGTATTTGAAAAATATTTGAATTTCATTTGGAACTATTTTCAAATTCAGAAACTTTAAGCAACTCAATGATTTTCACGAGAGAAGATAATATGACTTCTTCAAAACTTATGAAATATGAGTTGGGAGTTCAAAGAAACTCAAATTTAAAATCCATTTGAAATAATTATTTTTCAATTTGGGTTATTTGAGTTTTATTCAAATTATTTTTCTCCAAAAATAAAATATATGGAAATTAGGGTAACATGATTCCCTACATCAGAAAATTGGAGAGAAATAAATTTGAATTCATTTTGGTATTTTTTTAAATGATTTTTGTTGGATTTTATTAGACCAGTAGCACTCTTCGATTTATCTGAATTTGTGTGGATTCTATTTGAAGTTATAAAAATGTTCATGTCGTAGAAAATCTTTTTCTGAAAATTTTGATATATTATATGCCTATATAATATTAGTATTTATTTTGTTTTCATTTTTGTTTGTTTGCGTCTAAAAAAATGTTTTTTTAAAAAAACTTCTGGACCGACCGGACCGGGCCGGCCCAGCTAGCCAGGCCACGGCCCAGCCGGCCCGACGCCGCGCCTCGCCCGTCTTCCAGCTCGGGACAGAGTCCCGAGCGAGCACGCATCACCGCCGTGCTTCGCCCGGCCTCCTCCTGCCCCCTCCTCCAAGCTGTCTAGCCGCCCCTTCCCCCCTATAAATCCGAAGCCTCGGGACCCCGACCCCATTTTCTCTCCTCTTCCCTAGCCGCCGCACTCCGCCGCCGGAGTTGCGAGCTCCGCCGGAGATCCGTCGCCTCGTCCCGCGCTCCACCGCCGCCCTCGACGATGTCGACGCCGCTGTTGGACTCGCGTCGGTGCGCCGCCCCTTCCCCACTACTCCGTCGTCGCCACCGAGCCCCGGAGCCACCGCCCCGTCCCCGTCCGAAGCCGCCGCCGCCGTCTTCCCGAACTCCGACAATCGCCGCGGTAACCGACGATCCAGATCCCGAGCGCTTTGTTTTTTTCCACGAAACGTTTTCTTTAATTAGTAAACGTTCGTATGTTAGCTTCTGCAGTGAACAGGTTCGTTCATTAGCGTTTGGTAGCAAACGTTCGTTTGGTAGAATTTTGTTTTTCTTTTAAATTTCGGCCAGGGACCTAGATGTGAATACTTTATTTACAGAATAGTCCCTGTTCTTCAAACAAGCACAACTTTTTACTCGTTTGTCCAAATCCAACGAAACCAACGCCTACATCTTCGTTGTGATCTCTATCCAGTAATACAACTCAAACAAGTTTTTGAAAAGTTTAAAATTTGAATTAGATCAGATTTGAATTCAAACTTTGTTTGATCATAACTTGAGTTTCGTATCTCTGTTTGAGTTGATTCTTTTTGCAAATCGAAGCTCTTGACCTAAACTTTCTGATAAGGCCAAATTCACATAATTTTGGTACTATTAGAAATTGTTTTATGTTGCAAGAACTATTTGCTTGATTTTGATGTTTTCCGAATCGACTTCTTCGATCTTTCTGGTCTTTTGAGTGATTGCTTATGTGTGGTTACTATTGCTTGCTTACGATAGATTGACCGGAGTGTGATGAGCAGAACTATCAAGAGTTTTGAGTGCGAATCATCTTCATCAACATTGCAGGCAAGTTCACACATTGATCATATCCCCTTTCATACCCAGTTTTTATGCATTAGTTTCACCCTCAAACATTGCATGAGTAGGATTGATAACATGTGGGTATTGGGAAGTAGTTGATGAGGTAGGAACCTGTTGCCATGCATTCAAACCTTGGGAGTTACTATTACGTTATGCTTATAGTGCCATGCTATGCTCGTAGACGTGGATTGGGTTTTGAGAGTATTCATGACTGATGTGAGATTGTTAATTAATGGTTTACTTAAGGTGGCAACTTAAACACACATCTGGATGGATTGAGGTACCTGGTTATTCCAGGATTGCCTGTCTAGGCACCTGGGTAGACTAGGATTGCCTGTTTTTTATGGACCGCCACCCAGGCTCAAAGGGATCATGAGATTTTTCATACTAGAAACTTTTGTGTGCAGCCACAAGCTATTATGGGCTCTAGCATAGTTGATTAAGTCGTGCGAACTCTTACAGGGTAGACTAGCAGATGTAGGGGAAAGTAGGTGAACGGTCTATCCATCGTAAGGTGCTAGCGCTTCTGAAAGACTATGTCTCGGTCATCCGTCTTCTCAAACACCATGTAGTGCGAGAAACCAAACGGAGGCGATCGAGTCTTGTGGGGAAAAGTGCGCAAACCTCTGCAGAGTGTATAAACTAATCATGATTAGCCGTGTCCCCGGTTATGGACATCTTGAGTATCTAATTCTTGGATTATCCTGTTGATCTCATCACGTTACTTAAACAATTTGTTGGGTTGTTAATGATTACTATTAATTGGGATTGAGAATGTTGCCAACCATTCTCAATGTTTAACAACCACCATGATAGTTAAATAAAATATATTCCTTTGCAGTAGGGAAAAATTGGCTTTTCGCAAAAACCTTATAACCATAGAGCTTTTCCACCAGCCAAATATGCATGATAGCCTTTAGTCGTCATTCTCCTATGGTGTGAATTTTCTAGTACATTCAATGTACTGACCCTTTTTGGCTGCAACGTCTCATGTTGCAGGATTATCTTACGACGAGTAAGTGATATGTTAGGGTTACGATTTCTACACTCAACTTTGCCGTTGGTGTTGATGGGAATCCACAACCTTGTTACTTCCTCTATTTTGGATTGAGGTAATAGTATTTTACATTACTTATACATGTGATTTACCTCTGTTATAAATCCTCGAGTACTGTGTGTGTCAGCATACCGATCCAGGGATGACACTTAAGCACAGAGACTTGATCCATTCGGATCGGGTCACTACAAGATGGTATCAGAGCACATGTTGACTATAGGACGTGACCCTAGAAACTGGCAAGCCCATAGCAAAGATTTTTTCTCTACAACTTTCCCTTTTAAAAAATCTTTTAGCTCTCTTCTCTTCTGAGCTTATTCAAATATTCCCTTTTAGTGAGACCATACCCTTTCCCCTTTTGACCACACGAAGATTCGACTGATGAGACCACTCCAAGAAGTACAAGATATCGGACAACTAAGACCGCTTCGGAATGAAGAGGACTTTACTGTGCATCTGAATAATGGAAACTACAACAGTTGAAGACCGAAGACAAGTAGAATTTGAAGGCTCTGAAGAATACCCAGATTTGTATGACCTAGGAAGGCTACCCTTATGGAACTTGGCAGACTATGGAAGTTATCAATACCCGAGATAAAGATGTATCGGAGAAAGACCGGAGCATGGAGAGTTAAAAACTTAAAGTTCTGTCAGGGAAAACCCTAAGGCAGGAGATATCAACTATGGAGAGATAGCTCATGGAAATGACAAGAGCAGAAACCCAGCTATCCATGAAGTTATCTCCCGCTTATGCTATTGTCACCGTGCTGAGTTAAGCATGTATATGCATGGAAGGATTGGATGGTAGAAGGCTGATGGAGCACCCATCAGCAATACGAAGTTTTAACTTTAGCTGGTGTATCACCAGGATTTGGAGAATTACATCAAGAAGTTTAAGATAGACTGCAGGAAGCTATATTTTGACAAGGAAGCATTTCGTGAAGAACTCAGGACCCAAAAGTTGAAAGTAGCCAAGCTGGAGGAGCAAAACCTCGAGATACCGGAGATTCATCAGGAATTGAAGGACAATAGGACAATGGTTCATGTGAAGGATGTTGAAACCAGAAGTTTGAAATGCAACTCCGGAATATTAAAGGATGTCACGAGAGATTTCACGTCAACAGAGATGATCTGGCAAAAGAACTTGAGAAAGGCAAGCATGATTGGAAGAAGCCATTAGAGGCATGAACAAGACTTGATGGGTTTGATGACTTTGAAGATTTATTGACCTTTAGAAGACCAAACCCCTATTATACACTTACATTAGATACGACGTTTGTGAGCTGTCATTTGTTTGATGTTTTTTCCCGATAGCCACAACTAAAATCTGCCTTTTCAAAACTTTTTGTTTGTATTGTGTGCATCCCTCTCTATCTCTCTTATCTCACCCCAAACCCATGGACCCAATAGAGGATGAATGAAGATGAGCTTGTATTTTCTGGACTGATGAGTTAGTTGGAGACAGACCGATGGATTCAGAACATGGAGGATCACATGAAGAATAACCCTATAGTTGGAAATGATATGACCCAGCATGCTCTTCAGTGCTTTGAAAGAGGTGCTGCTACTTGGTGGAGGATATACCAAACCATGAATGGATGGCAAGGAGTAACCACTTGGAGATAATTAAAGTTGACTCTGCAAAGATCTCACCTTGTGTCCCAGAAGTTGAAGCCTTATGGAAAGGATACGAAGAAACCTTTTGCATGCAAGATTTGTGGAAAAATAGGACACACCCATAAAGAACACAAGGATGAATGCCCTAATTGTGAAGGAAGTCACTCAGTTGAAGAATGCCCAACTAGGCAGATTACTTGTTTCTTGTGTGAAGGGACTACCCACTATCCTGCTAAGTGTCACATTTAGCCCATGGTACAATGAACCATCCAACAGAAGAAAGAAGTAATGAAAGGAGCCCTTATGGAAATTTTAGAAGAACCCGTGATGAAGGAAGATGTGGAGGACACGCCCAAAGAAGCCCTGCACCAAGTCATGCTATTCAAGTGGAGAAGAAGGACACATCTCCCAAAATTGTTTGAATGTGGATCTAGTAGAATTCCCGACAGAGGAAGTAGAGTATGACCCACAAGAAATAGAAGCCATGATTGGCATGGAAAGGTCTAGGAAGAGAAGCAGATTGGATTCCAGGAAGGACCTGAGTCATATCATCTGTTACAGGTGCAAGGAGTCAGGGCACTACCTCAACAGTTGTCCAAAAAAAGGAAACCTCGATACTTGTCAAAAGTAATATGTTTTAGTTGTAATAGAGCAGGGCACTTTGCCAGAGAATGCCCCCAAGGAGAAGGAAACTTGTGCTAGATAGTTGAGTTTGCAACAAAAGAAATGGAGTAGTAGAAGTGAGAACATTTTCTTTTATATCGAGGTGTGGAGTTGAGATTGCAATCACTTGAGAATGAATAAAGTTAGCATCATTGGTACTGATATGGATTTTATGAGTTGTTACTCTATGAAGAAGAATTTTGGCCATTCTAAGGATATGAGAAATATGGTCTATGGAAGATTTGTGCATTTTAAGGGTGGTAGTACCCTGTAAGAACCGTTGACCCCTGGAAAAGATAAGGATACTCCACTAAGTGGATTTCGGACAAAATGAATACGAGTTTTGTCTCGATATGTGTGATGCCCCAAGAGTATGTGGGATGAAGTGGAGACCATCAGTTGTTTGGACCAAATGTGATCAAGGAGTCAGAAGAGAATGTTAAGTTGATTCGAGATAGACTGAAGGTAGCTCAGTCCAGGCAGAAGAGTTATGCAGACTTAAAAACGCAAGGAGATAGTCTATGAAATTGGAGATAGAGCATGTCTTCATGTGTCCCCTCTGCGAGGAGTTAAACGATTTGGAGTTAAGGGAAAGTTAGCCCCGAGATTTGTAGGACCATACCGAGTTTTGGAGCGTATGGGAGAAGTGGCCAACAAGTTGGAGTCACCCGAAGGACTGTCAGGAGTTCATGATGTGTTTCACGTTTCCCAGTTGAAGAAGTGCCATGCAGAGATGGCCAATGTTCCCTTGTAAGGACGCTTGACCCTGGAAAGGATAATAATGTTCCACGAAGTGAAATATGGACTTCATGAGTATAAGTTTATATCTCGGTATGTGGGATAACCCACGATGATGAATAGATAAATTACTATTGGATATAAAGGAGGTATGATGTTGGATATATGGATCAAGGGAAAATTCCATGATGAGTCTGAGTAATCACGTCTTAGTTTGGTGCCAATAGAAGGAAGGAAGACAGTACAATTGGATGGATTTAAGAATACTAGGAAGTTGGAAGTTGAAATACTGATTAGTTGCCCGATGATAAGTCCAAGGATTACAAGTGATGAGATGGGCCATAACCCACAGGCCCCAGGACCTGCCAAGAAGCAAGCATAGTCTTGCTGAAGGAAAAACCCTGGAAGAGGATATACCTTTGTCGACAGACAATTTTATAGGGGTTTACGCAAAACCTGAGACTTGTGAAGGAATGATAGATGTTTGTTTGGCTTGCAGAATCAATGGATTATTCTGAATGCAGTTCATGGACAAGAGAAATTCTGCAATGCTTGTGAGGATGACCGAGTGTTAGAATGCGAGATTCACTAAACTGTATACAGGGTAATGATTTGGGTGCGGGATGGATTGATCACCATACCGACTTACTCTTGTTATTCGCCTTGTTATATGGGATGGTAAATCTGAGTGACTTACCTATAGTAGAGCGCCGACGATGAAAACCTTGCTTAAACCTTAGAGTGGTATAAGTATTTTCCCTTGTACAAGGCAGCTTTGCCAACCGTAGGTTATACGGTGAGGATCAACCAGACCCATTTCGTGCAGGAGAAACCCTAAATTGTTGACCACCATGAGATATCGATAGTTGTTTAGTTTTGGCACCAGACCCATCATCTAAGAAGACCCAATCTCGGAAGAACCTTACCAAGAGAAAAGGACAGAAGAATTGAGGAAAAGGTTATGCCGTTACCGGAAGAGCCCAGAGAAAGGAATTATACTGAAGATCTGAGAAGACCGGCCCTGTTAAGAATAAGGATGGAGTATATGAGTATTGATGGGACTGTAACAATCTTTCTAAGGGTGGGAGCACCCGAGACCCCGGAGACGATCGATGGATTTTGAGAAGACCCCGAACCTAACCTATTTCTTTCTAGCCTCTCCGAATCTCGAGGACGAGATTCATTTTAAGGGTGGTAGGTTTGTAACATCCCAAAATTCTAAATTTTGGAATGTTATAATAAATAGATAGATTTGATTAATTGTTTGATTGATTGTCTGAAAGTGAGAGAATTCGAAACTTTTTGAAAGTTAAATGAGAGGGAATAAAAGGACTTTCCCAAACTTTCATATTTGCTTTCTGATCTCCGTGAATTCAAATTCTTTTCACCACAAAACCCTTGAGTGAAGATGATATGACTTCTTCCATTTAATTAAATGAAAAGGGTATTTGAAAAATATTTGAATTTCATTCGGAACTATTTTCAAATTCAGAAACTTTAAGCAACTCAATGATTTTCACGAGAGAAGATAATATGACTTCTTCAAAACTTATGAAATATGAGCTGGGAGTTCAAAGAAACTCAAATTTAAAATCCATTTGAAATAATTATTTTTCAATTTGGGTTATTTGAGTTTTATTCAAATTATTTTTCTCCAAAAATAAAATATATGGAAATTAGGGTAACATGATTCCCTACATCAGAAAATTGGAGAGAAATAAATTTGAATTCATTTTGGTATTTTTTAAAATGATTTTTGTTGGATTTTATTAGACCAGTAGCACTCTTCGATTTATCTGAATTTGTGTGGATTTGATTTGAAGTTATAAAAATGTTCACGTCATAGAAAATCTTTTTTTAAAAATTTTGATATATTATATGCCTATATAATATTAGTATTTATTTTGTTTTCATTTTTGTTTGTTTGCGTCTAAAAAAATGTTTAAAAAAAACTTCTGGACCGATCGGACCGGGCCGGCCCAGCTAGCCAGGCCACGGCCCAGCCGGCCCGACGCCGCGCCTCACCCGTCTTCCAGCTCGGGACAGAGTCCCGAGCGAGCACGCATCGCCGCTGTCGTGCTTCGCCCGGCCTCCTCCTGCCCCCTCCTCCAAGCTTCTCGCCGCCCCTTCCCCCCTATAAATCCGGAGCCCCGGGACCCCGACCCCCTTTTCTCTCCTCTTCCCTAGACGCCGCACTCCGCCGTCGGAGTTGCGAGCTCCGCCGGAGATCCGTCGCCTCGTCCCGCGCTCCATCGCCGCCCTCGACCGACGTCGACGCCGCTGTTGGACTCGCCTCGGTGCGCCGCCCCTTCCCTGCTACTCTGTCATCGCCACCGAGCCCTGGAGCCACCGCCCCGTCCCCGTCCGAAGCCACCGCGACCGTCTTCCCGAACTCCGGCGATCGCCGCGGTAACCGCCGCCTCCCTCGTCGTCGGATCTGGATCCAACGATCCAGATCGCTTTGTTTTTTTCCACGAAACGTTTTGTTTAATTAGTAAAAGTTCGCTATGTTAGCTTCTGGAGTGAACAGGTTCGTTCATTAGCGTTCGGTAGCAAACGTTCGTTCGGTAGAATTTTTTTTTCTTTTAAATTTTGGCCAGGGACCTAGATGTGAATACTTTATTTATAGAATAGTCTCTGTTCTTCAAACAAGCACAACTTTTTACTTGTTTGTCCAAATCCAACGAAACCAACGCCCACTTCTTCGTTGTGATATCCTCTATCCATTAATCCAACTCAAACATGTTTTTGAAAAGTTTAAAATTTAAATTAGATCAGATTTGAATTCAAACTTCGTTTGATCATAACTTCAGTTTCGTAGCTCCGTTTGAGTTGATTCTTTTTGCAAATCGAAGCTCTTGACCTAAACTTTCTGATAAGGCCAAATTCACATAATTTTGGTACTGTTAGAAATTGTTTTATGTTGCTAGAACTATTCGCTTGATTTTGATGTTTTCCGAATCGACTTCTTCGATCTTTCTGGTCTTTTGAGTGATTGCTTATGTGTGGTTACTATTGCTTGCTTACGATAGATTGACCGGAGTGTGACGAGCAGAACTATCAAGAGTTTTGAGTGCGAATCATCTTCATCAACATTGCAGGAAAGTTCACACATTGATCATATCCCCTTTCATACCCAGTTTTTATGCATTAGTTTCACCCTCAAACATTGCATGAGTAGGATTGGTAACATGTGGGTATTGGGAAGTAGTTGATGAGGTAGGAACCTATTGACATGCATTCAAACCTTGGGAGTTACTATTACATTATGCTTATAGTGCCATGCTATGCTCGTAGACATGGATTGGGTTTTGAGAGTATTCATGACGGATGTGAGATTGTTAATTAATGGTTTACTTAAGGTGGCAACTTAAACACACATCTGGGTGGATTGAGGTACTTGGGTATTCCAGGATTGCCTGTTTTTTTTATGGACCGCCACCCAGGCTCAAAGGGATCATGAGATTTTTCATACTAGAAACTTCCGTGTGTAGCCACAAGCTATTATGGGCTCTAGCATAGTTGATTAAGTCGTGCGAACTCTTACAGGGTAGACTAGCAGATGTAGGGGAAAGTAGGTGTAACGGTCTATCCATCGTAAGGTGCTAGCGCTTCTGAAAGACTATGTCTCGGTCATCCGTCCTCTCAAACACCATGTAGTGCGAGAAACCAAACGGAGGCGATCGAGTCTTGTGGGGAAAAGTGTGCAAACCTCTGCAGAGTGTATAAACTAATCATGATTAGCCGTGTCCCTGGTTATGGACATCTTGAGTATCTAGTTCTTGGATTATCCTGTTGATCTCATCACGTTACTTAAATAATTTGTTGGGTTGTTAATGATTACTATTAATTGGGATTGAGAATGCTGTCAACCATTCTCAATGTTTAACAACCACCATGATAGTTAAATAAAATATATTCCTTTGCAGTAGGGAAAAATTGGCTTTTCGCAAAAACCTTATAACCATAGAGCTTTTCCACCAACCAAATATGCATCTAGTGATAGACTTTAGTCATCATTCTCCTATGGTGTGAATTTGCCAGTACATTCAGTGTACTGACCCTTTGTGGCTGCAACGTCTCATGTTGCAGGATTATCTTATGACGAGTAAGTGATACGTTAGGCTTATGATTTCCACACTCAACTTTGCCGTTGGTGTTGATGGGAATCCACAACCTTGTTACTTTCGCTATTTTGGATTGAGGTAATAGTATTTTACGTTACTTATACATGTGATTTACCTCTATTATAAATCCTCGAGTACTGTGTGTGTCAGCATACCGATCCAGGGATGACACTTAAGCATAGAGACTTGATCCATTCGGATCGGGTCGCTACAATAAATCACCACTTTGGGTACTGTTGTGAACTAATTTTTTATTTATATTCGTATAATATCTACTGTATTCCAAGTTTTCCATGGTTCATACCCCCTGATACTAGCCATAGATGCATCAAAATAAGCAAACAACACGCGAAAAACAGAATCTGTCAAAAACAGAACAGTCTGTAGCAATATGGATATTTTGAATACTTCTGTAACTACAAAAATCTTGAGAAATTAGGAAGTCCTATATAATTTGTTTGTCAATCCTCTGCACAAAGAATCAGTATTTTATCGCGCTTCTGTTAAAAACTAAAACTAATCTCCTGGGCGCAAAAGTTTCTATTTTTCAGCAGGATCAAATCAACTATCACCGTAAGCTATCCCAAAGGTCTTACTTGGCACAAACACTAATTAAAACACAAAACCACATCTAACCAGAGGCTATATGAAATATTTATTGCTAAACAGTACCTAAAAAGCAAGAATAAAAATCAAATTGGGTTGCCTCCCAACAAACGCTATTGTTTAACACCCCTAGCTAGGCATAAAAACACGAATAGATCTAAGTGTTATCATCTTTGGCATGCAATCCATAAGTGGCTCTCATAATAGATTCATAAGTTAATTTAATTTTCTTTCTAGGGAAGTGTTCGATGCCTTTCCTTAACAGAAATAGAAATCTAATATTTCTGTAGTGACCAGACCTCAAACAGTCTGATCTCTGTGCTCCGGTGTCATTCCTGGATCAGTAATGCTGACACCACACAGTACTCGAAGGATTTATAGCAGAGTAGCAATCACACACTTATTACATCGAGTGTCTCACAAGAGAATTGATTACAATAAATATGGCTTAAGGCCATCTAATAACGATAACAGTGGAAGGCTTGGAAGATAAGTGAGTCCATCAACTCCAACGGCATCACTGAGTATAGAACCACGACCTAAAACTCCTTAATCATCGTCTGAAAAGTCTACAACATTAACGTTGCAGCCCGAAAACGGGTTAGCACATGGAATATGCTAGCAAGATAACACATAGAGAGCAATGGAATGAAACAGCTATACTATATGCATATTTGGCTGGTGGAAAGCTCTATGATTACAGTTTGCGTAAAGACAATTTTTCCCTACTTCAAAAGAATAAATTTATTTAACTATCATGGTAGTTGTTAAACATTGAGAATGGTTGACAGCATTCTCAATCCCAATTAAACATCATCATTAAACATAACCCAACAAAATTAATTTAGAGTAACATGTTGAGATTCACATGATAATCCAGGTACTAGATACTCAAGATGTCCATAACCGGGGACACGACTAATCATGATTAGTTTATTACACTCTGCAGAGGTTTGCGCACTTTTCCCCACAAGACTCGATCGCCTCCGTTGGGTTTCTCGCACTACAGGGTGTTTGAGAAGACGGATGACCGAGACATAGTCTTTCAGAAGCGCTAGCACCTTACGATCGGGTAGACCGTACCACCTACATCCCCTACATCTGCTAGTCTACCACTGTAAGAGTTCGCACGACTTAGTCAACTATGCTAGAGCCCATAATAGCTGGTGGCTGCACAGGGAAGTTTCTAGTATGAATAGTCTCATGATCCCTTTGAGCCTGGGTGGCGGTCCAAAAGAAAACAGGCAAGTCCTGGAATACCCAGGTGCCTCAATACACCCAGATGTGTGTTTAAGTTGCCACCTTAGATAAACCATTAATTAACAAACTCACATCTGTCATGGATATCACTCACACAATCCACGTCTACTAGCATAGCATGGCATAATAAGCAAACGTAGAAGTAACTCCCAAAGGTTTGATAATAAATAGGTAATAGGTACTACCTCAACTACTTCCCATCCCACAATTTAATTAGATCCTAATCATGCAATGTGTGAGGATTGATCTAATGCAATAAAACTGGGTAGTAGGAAAAATATGATCAAAGTGTTACTTGCCTTGCTGATGATCCGCGAAACCTAGAGATTCGAAGTAACAGGCGGCGCACTCCGGGTATTCTATCACAGACAAACAAACAAGCATACAATAAGTACTCATCTAATGCACGGGTAAAACGCAAATAAGGGATCTAACCAGAAGGTTCAACTTAAGAACTCCGGTTGGCAAAAAAAAATCAAATCGAACGAAGCAACGAAAGTCAAACGGCGAAAGAAAACAACTTCGTTCTACTAATCTGGATCTAGGGAAAACTTTATAGTAGAAAAATCTTGTTTAAGTTGGTTAAACGGATAGAGGGTTTCAAGACGAAACTCCAGGCGCTTGAATCGCCTGATTCTGATAAACGAGCGAAAAGTTATACTAAGACGAAAATCGGATCAGGAATCGCGATCAGAAAAATCGCGGATTTAATCCGAGAAAAAGAAAAACGACGAACGCTCGCTAAATTAAATAAACAGGAAAAACTGATCTATTTAAAAAAACGAAACTAGAAAAAAAACCGGCGGAAAAACCGACGGAAAAACCGAACGATTTTAAAAAAAAACCGATGGCGCGGATTACGAGGTGAGGCGAACCTCGGGCGGCGTGCGGCGGCTCCGGCGACGGCGTGCAGCGGCGCGGCGGCGGCGGCGCGCGGGTGTGAGGCTGAGGCGGCGGCGGGGTAGGGTTTGCCCCGGGTGGGCTGCCCCGGCTTATAAAGCCCTGGCGGGCCGAAGTCCTAGTCGGACACGGCCCGTAGGTGGGTTCGTTTTTTTATTACGCATAGAAGAAAAATAAAAAGAAATACTAAACGGACTCCAAAAATTCTGAAATAAATTTTTACGGGCTTCTAAAATTAAGCCGCACAAGGTGAACATTTATTTGGGACCTAAATGCAATTTTGAAAAATGCACATTTTTTCTAAATTCAAATAAAACACCGAAAAACTCCGAAATAAAATCTTATTTGATTTTATTATGTGATCTCAATATTTCTTTATTTTGGGAAAGTCATTTGATTCCCTCTCTCATATTTTTGTAATAGAAATAATTGATGATAAAATAAATAACATCAAATGATCTTATTCTCAAAATTTGAGAAAACTCAAATATGAAAATAACGAAATCCCCAACTCTCTCCGTGGGTCCTTGAGATGCGTAGAATTTCTAGGATCAACCAAAAGCAAAATAAAATATGGTATGCAATGATGATCTAATGTATAACATTCCAAATTGGAAATTTGGGATGTTACAAACCTACCCCCCTTAAGATGAATCTCACCCTCGAGATTCGGGTTGGCTAGGAAATAGGTGAGGGTGGTCCTTGAGCAAACCTTCTTCTCGTTCCCAGGTGGCTTCATCCTCTGTGTGGTGGCTCCACTGAACCTTGCAAAACTTGATAACCTTGCTGTGAGTAACTCGGCTGGCAAACTCGAGGATCTTAATTGGTTTCTCCTGTAGGTCAAATCGTTATCCAACTGAATAGTTTCCAGAGGCACTGGGTCTCTCAAAGGTATGTCAGCAATCTCCGCGTGACACTTCTTCAACTGGGAAACGTGGAACACATCATGAACTCCTAACAATCCTTCAGGTAATTCCAACTTGTAGGCCACTTCTCCCATACACTCCAAAACTCGATATGGTCCTACAAATCGTGGCGCTAACTTTCCCTTAACTCCAAAATGCTTTGTTCCTCGAAGTGGAGATACTCGAAGATAAGCTCTATCTCCGACTTCGTAAACTGTCTCCATGCGTTTAGAATCTGCATAACTTTTCTGCCTGGACTGGGCTATCTTGAGCCTATCGCGAATCAACTTCACCTTCTGTTCAGACTCTTTAATCAAGTCAGGTCCAAACAACTGGCGGTCTCCAACTTCGTCCCACGACAACGGTGTCCTGCACCTTCCGTATAAGGCTTTGAAAGGGGCCATCTTTAAACTAGTTTGGTAACTATTGTTGTAAGAAAACTCTGCATATGGCAAATTATCATCCCAACTAGATCCGTAATCTAGCGCACAAGCTCTTAGCATATCCTCCAAAATCTTATTAACTCTCTCGGTCTGTCCATCTGTCTGTGTATGAAAAGTTGTACTGAATTCTAGCCTGGTACCCAAAGTTTCATGCAATTGCTTCCAGAACTTTGAGGTAAACTGGGTTCCTCTATCTAATATGATACTCCTTGGAACTCCATGCAAACATAAGATCCTGGTCATGTATATCTTTGCCAACTTAGCACTGGTGTACGTGGTGTTTACTGGGATGAAATGAGCTACTTTCGTCAATCGATCAACTACAACCCAAATCGAGTCACAGCCTGAACGAGTCCTGGGTAATCCCATGATAAAATCCATGCCTAACTTATCCCACTTCCATTCAGGTATCAGCAATGGTTGTAACAATCCTGCTGGCTTCTGATGCTCTACCTTCACTCTCTGACATACATCACAAATTGCTACATACTCCACAATATCCTTCTTCATTCCGGTCCACCAGAAAATATCTTTCAAATCCAAATACATCTTGGTATTTCCTGGGTGAATTGAATATGGTGAATCATGTGCCTCTTGCGGTATCAACTTCCTGATCTCTGGGTCATTGGGCACGTAAACACGGTCTTCAAACCATAGGGTATCGTGCTCATCCTCACGAAATCCCTTAGCTTTTCCTTTGCTAAGTTTCTCCTTTATAGCGGCAATCTCTTTGTCGGTCTTCTAAGCTTCCCTGATTCTATCCATCAAGGTTGACTGAATCTCCAATGCTGCTACATAGCCTCTCGGAACTATTTCCAAACATAGTTCACGAAGATTTACTGCTAACTCACTTAGTATTTCTCCCGTCATTAATGTATTGACATGGCTCTTACGGCTTAATGCATCAGCTACTACATTAGCTTTTCCGGGGTGATAATGCAATCTCATATCATAATTCTTGATGAGCTCCAACCATCTCCTTTGTCTGAGATTCAACTCCTTCTGTGTGAAAATGTACTTCAAACTCTTATGATCCGTGTACACCTCACAATGATTTCCAATGAGGAAATGCCTCCATGTTTTAAAAGCATGCACTACGGCTGCTAATTCCAAATCATGTGTGGCATAATTCAACTCATGAGGTTTCAGTTGTCTTGAGGCATATGAAACAACTCTCCCTTCCTGCATAAGCACTGCTCCAAGTCCTCGACGTGAAGCGTGGCAATACACCTCATAATCTTTGGTCTGGTCTGGCAAAATCAACACAGGTGAGGTAACCAAACGTTTCTTCAACTCCTGGAAACTAGCCTCTCATTCCTCCGTCCATATGAACTTGGTATCTTTCTTTAATAACTCAGTCATAGGCTTCACAATCTTTGAGAAATTCTCAATAAATCTCCGGTAGTATCCTGCGAGTCCAAGGAAACTCCGGGTCTCTCCAACTGTTGTTGGGGCTTCCCACTTGGTCACGGTATCAACTTTAGTGGGATCTACTGATATACCTTCTCCGGATATAATGTGTCCGAGGAATCCTACTTCCTTCAACCAAAACTCACATTTGCTAAACTTGGCATATAATTGATGTTCTCTGAGCTTTCCAAGTACCAAACGCAAATGTTCCTTATGCTCCTCTTCATTCTTCGAATAAACCAAGATATCATCAATGAACACTACGACAAACTTATCCAAAAATTCCATAAATACTTTGTTCATCATGTTCATAAAATATGCTGGTGCATTAATCAGACCAAATGACATAACGGTATACTCGTACAGCCCGTACCTGGTGGTAAAAGTTGTCTTAGGTATATCATGTTCTCGAATCTTCAACTGGTGGTATCCTGATCGCAGATCGATCTTGGAAAATACCTTAGCTCCTTGCAATCGATCAAACAGATCATTAATCATTGGTAGTGGGTACTTGTTCTTGATTGTTACTTCATTCAATCCTCGATAATCAACAACCATCTTTAATGGTCCATCCTTCTTCTCCACTAGAAGTACTGGCGATCCCCAAGGTGAAGAACTTGGGCGAATATATCCCTTATCCAGTAACTCCTTAATCTGCTTCTTAATTTCCACCAAATCCTTTGCTGGCATCCAATATGGTCTCTTTGATATTGGCTTTGTGCCTGGCAATAGCTCAATCAAAAACTCAATATCTCTATCCGGTGGCATGCCTGGCAACTCCTCTGGAAATACTTCAGGGAAATCCCTTACCACTGGTACTTCCTCATGCACAACTCCTGTTAGGCAATTTACTTGAGTCCTCTTTGGCACATGTCGGGATACATACTTGATCCTTCTCCCTTCTGGGGTGGTAAGCAAAATTGACTTACTAGCACATTTAATATTCCCTTCGTACTTTGATAACCAATCCATGCCTAATATCACATCCAATCCTTGGGATTCCAATACTATTAGGTCTGAGGGAAAAACATAGTTACCAATCCTTAATGGTAACCGATCACACCATAGACTAGCCACATACTCTCTCCAGGCGAGGTTACTAACATGGGTGACCTAAGGGCTTGGGTTGATAGGTTATACTTATCCACAAATCCCCTTGAGATGTATGAATGCGATGCACCAGTATCAAAAGAACGAGTGCAGTAAATGACTTAACCAAAAACTTACCTATTACTTCATCAGGCTGAGCTTCAACCTCCTCCACGCTAACGTGGTTCACCTGTCCCCTGTTGAAAGGGTTTGGCTTCTTCCCAGAACTTCCATTGCCATTTTGGCCATCAGGACATTCATTGGCATAATGTCCGGTCTTCTAACACTTAAAGCAAGTGACTTGGCTCAGGTCCTTCTTGGTTGGGGTTGAGGGGTTGGTGCGATTCTGGCTGTTGCTTCCTCCAATGCCATTACCATTCTTGGTGCCATTGTGATTGTGCGAGCTACCTCCTCCATGGGTATGCTGAAAATGTCCTCCCGGTCTAGGGGTAAAACGTGGCTTCTGCTGAGCTCCTGAATTGTACTTCCCTTGTCCATACTTCCTCTTGCGATTCTCAATTTGCTGTTGCTTCCCTTCAATCATAAGAGCACGATCTACCAACTCCTTGTAGTTGTTGAAGGTTTCTACCATCAACTGCATGCTCAACTCATCATTTAGTCCTTCCAGAAACTTCTCCTGCTTAGCTGCATCTGTAGCGACGTCATCTGGGGCATAACGTGCTAACTTACTAAAGTCCTCCACATACTGGCCAACTGTCCGTCCTCCTTGGCGCAAGTTGCGAAACTCACGCTTCTTCATGGCCATAGCTCCTACTGAAACATGGGCAGTACGAAAAGCCTGCTGAAACTGGTCCCATGTGACAGTGTCGACTGGGAAAGTGGCTGTGAAATTCTCCCACCATGATGCTGCGGGTCCTTCTAGCGGATGTGTGGCAAACTTCACCTTCTCCGCACCTGTGCATCCTGCTGTGGTCAATTCCCTAGCTGTCTTGCGGAGCCAATCATCTGCTACTATCGGCTCGGTGCTACTGGAAAACACCGGCGGGTTCAGCCTAAGAAAATGGGCTAAGTGGTCAATAGGTGGGGGTGGTGGTGGTGGGTTGTTGTTGTTGTTCCCCTGGTTCTGATTCTGGACTAGCAACTGCATCAATGTGTTCTGCTTCTGGATCAACTGGGTGAGCTCCGGTGGAAGGGCAAATCCGGGGTCACGTCTCGGAGGCATCAGAGGGTTTTTAGAAAAGATGAGATGTAAGAATAGAGGGGGTCTAAAGAGAAAACACTACCCATATGCACATGAGGCAAAAGCAAACAATTCACTTCATTCAATCAAACAAGGGCATACAATCGGTCTAACTATCGCAAAAGTGCTCGGACTACTATATTTACATGGTGGACTACTACTACTGATGAGGTGGTCTACTAGAAATGTTCTTCGGTTGCAGACTCCATGATATCTGCTCCAGCTTCATCAACATAGTCATCATCGCTACTATCTGGATCCGAGTCGGTGCCGTCAATGATGATGTAGTCTTCCGGGCTAATCTCCTTGGGTTCTTCGTTATCATCTACTGGCGTAGGGCCTTCCATAAATATTCCAATCTTCTTGATCAGGTCGTCATTCTTCTCCACCAATACTTCAATTTCCTCTTCATAATCTTCACGTGTAGCCTTGAGTTCTTCCTCCAGTGCCTTGATTCTAGTCTTAGCCTTCTTCAGATCTATCATGTCGGCGCACATCTGGTTCTCCTGTCATCGAATGTGCTGGTTTAACTCCTGGATAAAAGCTGCGATTGATCTACCCTTCCTGGTGCTGATCATCTCCCAGTGTTCATCTTGGCGCCCACAAATCTGGTAGATAGTATCCTTGAGATCCTTGCGGTAGACTTCTCCAATGCTTCCCATGGCGATGTGAGCTGCCATGCTCTTTCCTAGACTCCAAGTTGGTGCATCAAAAGAAAACTCTATGGGCTCAGGGACTGGCATGAATGTCCTTCCTGGAACTTGAACTTGAATCATCCAGCGCTCTTCTTCAGGTAAAGTGGCGTTGTAGGTTCCGGTGAAACTTGGTACTCCTATATTCAGGTATCTAGTGACTTCCTTCAAGTGACGTCCAAAGGGTGTATCTTCATCCGGTTGCGTGAACTTATTCCTTGCATCCGCCATCCTAAAGAGCAGAAAAGATGAGAAGTCATAAGAGAAGAGAGTGAAAAGTGATCTAGGTCTTTTAGCTTAGTGGTCGTGTCCTACAGTCAGCGTGTGCTCTGATACCATCACTGTAGCGACCAGACCTCAAACAGTCTGATCTCTGTGCTCCGGTGTCATCCCTGGATTAGTAATGCTGACACCACACAATACTCGGAGGATTTATAGCAGAGTAGCAATCACACACTTATTACATCGAGTGTCTCATAAGAGAACTGATTACAATAAATATGGCTTAAGGCCATCTAATAATGATAACAGCGGAAGGCTTGGAAGATAAGTGAGTCCATCAACTCCAACGGCATCACTGAGTATAGAACCACGACCTAAAACTCCTTAATCATCGTCTGAAAAGTCTGCAACATTAACGTTGCAGCCCGAAAACGGGTCAGCACATGGAATATGCTGGCAAGATAACACATAGAGAGCAACGGAATGAAACAGCTATACTATATGCATATTTGGCTGGTGGAAAGCTCTATGGTTACAGTTTTGCGTAAAGCCAATTTTTCCCTACTTCAAAGGAATAAATTTATTTAACTATCATGGTAGTTGTTAAACATTGAGAATGGTTGACAGCATTCTCAATCCCAATTAAACATCATCATTAAACATAACCCAACAAAATTAATTTAGAGTAACATGTTGAGATTCACATGATAATCCAGGTACTAGATACTTAAGATGTCCATAACCGGGGACACGGCTAATCATGATTAGTTTATTACACTCTGCAGAGGTTTGCGCACTTTTCCCCACAAGACTCGATCGCCTCCGTTGGGTTTCTCACACTACAGGGTGTTTGAGAAGACAGATGACCGAGACATAGTCATTCAGAAGCGCTAGCACCTTACGATCGGGTAGACCGTACCACCTACATCCCCTACATCTGCTAGTCTACCACTGTAAGAGTTCGCACAACTTAGTTAACTATGCTAGAGCCCATAATAGCTTGTGGCTGCACACGGAAGTTTCCAGTATGAATAGTCTCATGATCACTTTGAGCCTGGGTGGCGGTCCAAAAGAAAACAGGCAAGTCCTGGAATACCCAGGTGCCTCAATCCACCTAGATGTGTGTTTAAGTTGCCACCTTAGATAAACCATTAATTAACAAACTCACATCTGTCATGGATATCACTCACCCAATCCACGTCTACTAGCATAGCATGGCATAATAAGCAAACGTAGAAGTAACTCCCAAAGGTTTGATAATAAACAGGTAATAGGTACTACCTCAACTACTTCCCATCCCACAATTTAATTAGATCCTAATCATGCAATGTGTGAGGATTGATCTAATGCAATAAAATTGGGTAGTAGGAAAAATATGATCAAAGTGTTACTTGCCTTGCTGATGATCCGCGAAACCTAGAGATTCGAAGTAACAGGCGGCGCACTCCGGGTATTCTATCGCAGACAAACAAACAAGCATACAATAAGTACTCATCTAATGCACGGGTAAAACGCAAATAAGGGATCTAACCAGAAGGTTCAACTTAAGAACTCCGGTTGGAAAAAAAATCAAATCGAACGAAGCAACGAAAGTCAAACGGCGAAAGAAAACAACTTAGTTCTACTAATCTGGATCTAGGGCAAATTTTATAGTAGCAAAATCTTGTTTAAGTTGGTTAAACAGATAGAGGGTTTCAAGACAAAACTCCACGCGCTTGAATCGCATGATTCCGATAAACGAGCTAAAAGTTATACTAAGACGAAAATCGGATCAGTAATCGCGATCAGAAAAATTACGGATTTAATCCGAAAAAAAGAAAAATGATGAACGCTCGCTAAATTAAATAAACCAGAAAAACCGATCTATTTAAAAAAATCGAAACTAGAAAAAAACAGCGGAAAAACCGACGGAAAAACCGAACGATTTTTTAAAAAAAACTGATGGCACAGATTACGAGGTGAGGCGAACCTCTGGCGGTGTGCGGGCGAGGCGGCGGCGGCTCCGGCGACGGCGTGCGGCGGCGGGCAGCGTCGGCGGCGGCGGTGGGCGGCGGCGGCGGCGCGCGGGTGCGGGGCTGAGGCGGCGGCGGGCTAGGGTTTGCCCCGGGTGGGCTGCCCCGGCTTATAAAGCCCTGGCGGGCCGGAGTCCTAGTCGGACACGGCCCGTAGGTCGGTTCATTTTTTTTATTACGTGCAGAAGAAAAATAAAAAGAAATACTAAACAGACTCCAAAAATTCAAAAATAAATTTTGACGGGCTTCTAAAATCAAGCCGCACAAGGTGAACATTTATTTGGGACCTGAATGCAATTTTGAAAAACGCACATTTTTCCTAAATTCAAATAAAACACCGAAAAACTCCGAAATAAAATCTTGTTTGATTTTATTATTTGATCCTCAATATTTCTTTATTTTGGGAAAGTCATTTTATTCCCTATCTCATATTTTTGTAATAGAAATAATTGATGATAAAATAAATAAAATCAAATGATCCTATTCTCAAAATTTGAGAATATTCAAATATGAAAATAACAAAATCCCCAACTCTCTCTGTGGGTCCTTGAGTTGCGTAGAATTTCTAGGATCAACCGAAAGCAAAATAAAATATGGTATGCAATGATGATCTAATGTATAACATTCCAAATTGGAAATTTGGGATGTTACAGTTTCCTTCTTTCATATCAATAATTGCACCAATCGTTCTAAGGAAAGGTCTACCAAGAATAATAGGACATGTAGGATTGCAATCTATATCAAGAACAATGAAATCTACGGGCACATAATTCATATTTGCAACAATAAGAACATCATTAATTCTTCCCATAGGTTTCTTCATAGTGGAATCCGCAAAAGGCAAATTTAAAGAACAATCATCAAATTCATGGAAACCTGACACATCACATAAAGTTTTCGGAATCGTGGAAACACTAGCACCCAAATCACACAAAGCATAGCACTCATAATCTTTAATTTTAATCTTAATAATAGGTTCCCACTCATCATAAACTTTTCCAGGGATAGAAACTTCCAATTCTAGCTTTTCTTCAAAAGATTTCATCATAGCATCAACGATATGTTTAGTAAAAGCTTTGTTTTGATTATAAGCACGAGGAGAATTCAGCATGGATTGCAACAAGGAAATAAAATCTATTAAATAACAATTATCATCATTAAATTCCTTGAAATCCAAAAGAGTGGGTTCATTGCTACTTAAAGTTTTGACCTCTCCAACCCCACTTTTATCAATTTTTTCATCAAGATCTAAAAACTCTAAATCATTGGGACGCCTTCTAACTAAAGTTGACTCATATCCAGTCCCATTTTATCAAGATTAACATTGGACAAAAAGATTCAATATGAGTCACATCAATCACTTTAAGATCTTCATCACAATTTTCACGAAAACTAGAAGAACACACTTTTATAAACCAATCTTTCTTAGCACGCATCTTAGTGGTTCTTTCTTTGCACTCATCAATGGAAATTCTCATGGCTTTGAGATACTCATTGATATCATGCTTAGGTGGAATAGATCTAAGTTTCAAAGAATCAATATCAAGAGAAATTATATCCATGTTTCTAGCCAAATCATCAATCTTAAGCAATTTTTCTTCAATCAAAGCATTGAAATTCTTTTGCGAACTAATAAATTCGTTAACACTATTCTAAAAATCAGAGGGCATCTTATTATAATTTCCATAATAACTGTTGTAGGAATTACCATAATTATTAGAGGAATTACTAGGAAACGTCCTAGGATTAAAATTACCTCTATACGTGTTTCTACCAAAATTGTTCCTACCAACAAAATTTACATCCATATATTCATTATTTTTTCAATCAAAGTAGACAAAGGCATATCATTAGGATCAATAGGAGCACTCTTATTAGCAAACAATTTCATAATCTCATCCATCTTTCCACTCAAAACATTTATTTCTTCAATCTCATGCACTTTTTTACTAGTGGAAGATTTTTCGGTATGCCATTGAGAATAATTAACCATAATATTATATAGGAGTTTAGTAGCTTCTCCTAAAGTAATTTCCATTAAAGTTCC
The DNA here is from genome assembly GCF_002162155.2 of Triticum dicoccoides. NCBI lineage: Eukaryota > Viridiplantae > Streptophyta > Magnoliopsida > Poales > Poaceae > Triticum > Triticum dicoccoides. The sequence continues at coordinate 189,859,817 of NC_041392.1, forward strand.
TCCCGCGGCCGAATCTAAAGGATTTCTAGAGGCAAAATTCAATCCGGCATAAAAGTTTTGTATAATCATACACAAATTCAAACCATGAGTAGGGCAATTTCTAATCATCAATTTCATCCTCTCCCAAGATTGTGCAACATGTTCATGATCAAGTTGCTTAAAATTCATAATATCGTTCCTAAGGGAGATTATCTTAGTGGGAGGAAAGTACTTGGAAATAAAGGCATCTTTACACTAATTCCATGAATCAATACTATTTTTAGACAAATATGGAAACCAAGTTTTAGCGCGATCCCTAAGAGAGAATGAAAATAGCTTCAACTTAACAATATCATTATCCACATCTTTTTTGTTTTGCATATCGCACAAATCAACGAATTATTAAGATGGGATGCGACATCTTCATTGGGAAGGCCGGAAATTGGTCTTTCATAACAAGATTCAGTAAAGCAGTATTAATTTCACAAGATTCTGCATTAGCATCGGGGGCAATCGGAGTACTAATAAAAAAATTGTTGTTGGTATTAGAAAAAATCACACAATTTGGTATTATCTTGAGCCATCATGACAAAGCAAGCAATCCAACACTTGAGCACACAAAAAGCAAACAAAGAAGACGAACGGAAGAGGGGCAAAGAAAAGGCGAATCTTTTCAAAAATCATTTTAGAAGTGGCGGAGAGGAAAATGAGAGGCGAATGGCAAATAATGTAATGCGAGGGCTGAGAGTTTATGATGGGTACTTGGTATGTCTTGGCTTGGGGGAGATCTCCCCGGCAACGACGCTAGAAATCCTTCTTGCTACCTCTAGAGCTTGCGTTGGTTTTTCCCTTGAAGAGGAAAGGGTGATGCAGCAAAGTAGCGTAAGTATTTCCCTCAGTTTTGAGAACCAAGGTATCAATCCAGTAGGAGACAACGCTACAAGCCACCGAATACCTACACAAACAAACACCAACTTGCAACCAACGCGACAAAGGAGTTGTCAATCCCTTCACGGTTATTCGCAAAGTGAGATCTGATAGAGATGGATAAATGGTAAAGTAATATTTTTGGTATTTTTGTTTATGGAATGGAAAGTAAAAGATTGCAAAGCAAGGAAATGGCGACAGAAATTGGCAAGTTGATGGGAAACTAATATGTTGTGAAATAGACCCTGGGGCCATAGGTTTCACTAGTGGCTTCTCTCAAGAAAGGAATTATTATGGTGGGTGAACAAATTACTGCCGAGCAATTGATAGAAAAGCGCAAAGTTATGACGACATCTAAGGCAATGATCATGAATATAGGCATCACGTCTGTGTCAAGTAGACTGAAATGATTCTGCATCTACTACTATTACTCCACAAACCGATCGACTCATGCCTGCATCTAGAGTATTAAGTTCATAAGAACAGAGTAAGGCATTAAGTAAGATGACATGATGTAGCAGGATTAACTCAAGCAATATGATAAAACCCCCATCTTGTTATCCTCGATGGCAACAATACAATATGTGTCGTTTTCCCTTCTGTCACTAGGATCGAGCACCGCAAGATCGAACCCAAAGCTGCACTTCTCCCATTGCAAGAAAAACCAATCTAGTTGGCCCAACCAAATCGATAGTTTGAAGAGACTTGGAAAGATATCAAATCATGCATATAAGAATTCACATGAGATTCAAATAATATTCATAGATATGCTGATCATAAATCCACAATTCATCGGATCTCGGCAAACACACTGCAAAAGAGTATTACATCGAATAGATCTCCAAGGACATCGAGGACAACATGGTATTGAGAATCAAAGAGAGAGAAGAAGCCATCTAGCTACTATCTATGGACACATAGGTCTGAGGTAAACTACTCACGCTTCATCGGAGAGGCAATGGTGTTGATGTAGAAGCCCTCCATGATCAAATCCCCCTCTAGCAGGATGCTGGAAAAGGCCCCAAGATGGGATCTCACGGCTACAGAAGGTTGTGGTGGTGGAAAAGTGGTTTCGTGGCTCCCCTAGATGTTTTCAGGGCATAAGAGTATATATATGAGGAAGATCTAGGTCAGGAGGCCAACGAGGGGGCCACAAGGTTGGGGGCGTGCCCTCCACCCTTGTGGCCGCCTCGTGGCTCTACCGACTTGCACTCTAATTCTCCTGGGTGTCTTCTGGTCCAAGAAAGACATCGCGAAAGTTTTATTCCGGTTGGACTCCGTTTGGTATTCCTTTTCTGCGAAACTCTAAAACAAGAAAAAAACAGAAACTGGCACTTGGCTCAAGGTTAATAGGTTAGTCCCAAAAATCATATAAAATAGCATATTAATGCATATAAAACATCCAAAACAGATAATATAATATCATGGAACAATCGAAAATTAT
>NC_041392.1:189862494-189898910 GCF_002162155.2 Triticum dicoccoides
TCGGATGTAGGTCATCATAAATTATTATTGTTGACATTACCCTTGAGGTAAAAGGTTGGGAGGCGAAACTATAAGCCCCTATCTTTCTCTGTATCCGATTGAAACTTTGAACCCATAAATATCACGTGAGTGTTAGCAACTGTGAAAGATTAAATGATAGTTGAGTATGTGGAATTTGCTAAATCATAGCTCTTACATAGACCCTTCCTGAAAATAAGATGAATTGCAATTGTTTGATGACTGAGAACATAGTTTGTTAGTTTTCAAGAAAGTTTATGGTCTATACCTTAATTTGTGAATAGCTTGTTACATGATCATGAGAAGTTTTATGAGATGAGCTACTGTTTATGAAAAATAATAATGCTAGAAAAAGTGCTTGAAACTTTCATTAATCAAACTTGTGCACTTGATAGCATTCACACTTCATAAATTATTTCTTTTATCATTTACCTACTCGAGGACAAATAGGAATTAAGCTTGGGGATGTTGATACGTCTCCAACGTATCAATAATTTATGAAGTATTTCCATATGATTTTGGTATGATTTGATTAGAGCTAACCCGGACTGACGTTGTTTTCAGCAGAACTAAAATGGTGTTGTTTTTGTGCAGAAATAAAAGTCCTCGGAACGAGCTGAAAATTAACGGAGAATTTTTCTAGAAAATATGAAAAATACTGGAAGAAAAATATACGAAAGAGGACTCCCGAGGCCACCACAAGGGTGGGGGCGCTGCCCCCCCCCCTAGGACGCGCCTCTCGACCTTGTGATCGCCTCGTGGGGCCCCCTAATGTGAAGCCGACGCCAACTCCTCCTATAAATCCAAAAAAACCAGAACATAAGGGAGATCGGGAGTTCCGCTGCCGTAAGCCTTTGTAGCCACGAAAAACCAATCTAGGCCGTCTCTAGCACCCTTCCAAAGGGGGCCAACATCACCGGAGGCCATGGAGGAGGAAGCTGGAGGGGTCACCATCGTCATGGAGGCCAAGGAACAGAGGGAGAACCTTTCCGCATCTAAGGGGGGGCCATGGAGGAGGAAGCACAAAGGGGAGAACCTCTCCCCCTCTCTCTTGGTGGCGTCGGAGTGCCATCGGGGGAACCATCGCCGTGGTGATCGTCTTCATCAACATCACCATCCTCATCTATTTTACGCGGTCCACTCTCCCGCACCCCGTTGTAATCCCCTACATGAACATGGTGCTTTATGCCACATATTACGATCCAATGATGTGTTGCCATCCTACGATGTTTTGATTAGATTTCTTTTGTCTTTTAGGATGATTGATGATATAGATTGGTTTTTGTTGTATGTCTTATTTTGGTGTTGTCCTATGGTGCCTTCCATGCCGCGCACACGTGAAGGATTCCCGCAGTAGGGTGTTGCAATATGTTCATGATTTGCTTATAGTGGGTTGCTAGAGTGACAGAAGCTTAAACCCGAGTAAGGGGGTTGTTGCGTATGGGATAAAGGGGACTTGATATGTTAATGTTATGGTTGGGTTTTACCTTAATGATCTTTAGTAGTTGCGGATGCTTGCTAGAGTTCCAATCATAAGTGCATATGATCCAAGATGAGAAATTATGTTAGCTTATGCCTCGCCCTCATATGAAATTGCAATAATGATTACCGATCTTGTTAACAATCACCTAGGATAATTCCACACACCGACCCATCATTATTCCACACTTGCTATTTATAATATATAGTAATATATTCTAACTTTATGATAACAGCACCTACTTCATATTTTAGTTCTCCGATATCATGCAAAGTTATCCTCTTCATACCCACAAATAGTTTTATTTCTCGTTTCTAGTTGGAAGCAAACGTTCGGTGTATGTAGAGTAGTATCAGTGGCAGATAGGACTTGAGAGAATATTGATCTTACCTTTAGGTCCTTGTGGGTTCGACACTCCATACTTATCACTTCCACCTTTGGAAAGTGCTACGATGATTCCTTGCACTCGAGGATTATCAAACATCATCGTTAACATTATCACTAGGTTCATGCTCATTACCAGATTGTGTCTCAGCATCAGAACTAGAAATATCATTGGGATTCTCAGGTGTGTCTATAACAGGTTCACTAGAAGCATGTAAAGTCCTACCAGTTTTCTTCTTACTTTTATTAGAAGGAGTAGGTGCATCAGTATTAACTCTCTGAGAATCTTTCTCAATTCTCTTAGGATGACCTTCAGGATACAAAGGTTCCTGAGTCATTTTACCACCTCTAGTCATAACCCTAATGGCATGATCATTGTACTTACTATTCATCTCATTGCGCAAATCATCTTCTGCCTTAAGTATTTGTTCTACTTGAGTTTTTACCATGGAAGCATGTTTACTAATAAGATTAAGATCATTAACAGTTCTACACATATAATCACCCAAGCATTCAAGCATGTAAGCATTATGTTTCAATTGTCTACTAACATAAGCATTGAAGTTTTATTGTTTAACAATGAAGTTATCAAGCTCATCCAAGCATTGACTAGCAGACTTATTATAAGCAATGTCACCTTCATCAAATCTATAGAGAGAACTAGCAAGATGCCCGTGCGTTGCATGTAACATCAAGATGCATTTGTATGAGTAGTTTATCTTGTGAGGGAAATGGATGAACGGGGGAAGGCCTTGTTTGCAAATGTGGAGAGGGGTGTGGGTATCTTTTTGCAAAATTGCCATAGTTTCCTTCATATTCGTCTGATATAAATCGGACGGCCTATATTGCAGGATGGCAGGCACACCATCATCACCAACTCTGTTTTTTATAAGTGTAGAGATTTACCTCTACTACCTATGTCAGAATATTAAGACCACATATGTCTTCAATAGGCGGTAAATTCTTAACATCTTCAGCTTTAATACTGATACGTCTCCGTCGTATCTATAATTTTTGATTGTTCCATGCCAATATTCTACAACTTTCATATACTTTTGGCAACTTTTTATACTATTTTTGGGACTAACATAATGATCCACTGCCCAATGCCAGTTCCTATTTGTTGCATGTTTTTTGTTTCACAGAATATACATATCAAACGGAGTCCAAACGGGATAAAAACTGACGGAGATTTTTTTTGGAATATATATGATTTTTGGGAAGAAAAATCCATGCGAGACGATGCCCAAGGGGGCCACAAGGCAGGGGGGCGCGCCCCTGACCCTCGTGGCCACCCCGTAAGGCGGTTGATGCCCTTCTTTCTCCGCAAGAAAGCTAATATCCGGATAGAGATCGTGTTAAAATTTCAGCCCAATCGGGGTTACGGATCTCCGGGAATATAAGAAACGGTGAAAGGGTAGAATCTGAGAACGCAGAAACAGAGAGAGACAGAGAGACAGATCCAATCTCGGAGGGGCTCTCGCCCCTCCCGTGCCATGGAGGCCATGGACCATAGGGGAAACCCTTCTCCCATCTAGAGAGGCAGTCAAGGAAGAAGAAGAAGGACGGGGGCTCTCTCCCCCTCGCTTCCGGTGGCGCCGGAGTGCCACCGGGGGACATCATCATCACCGCAATCTTCACCAACAACATCACCACCATCATCACCAACTCTTCCCCCCTCTATGCAGCGGTGTAACCTCTCTCTTACCCGCTGTAATCTCTACTTAAACATGGTGCTCAACGCTATATATTATTTCCCAATGATGTATGGCTATCATATGATGTTTGAGTAGATCCGTTTTGTCCTATGGGCTATTTGATGATCAAGATTGATTTGAGTTGCATGTTCTATTATTGGTGCTGTCCTATGGTGCTCTCCGTGTTGCGCAAGCGTAAGGAATCCCCGCTGTAGGGTGTTGCAATACGTTCATGATTCTCTTATAGTGGGTTGCGTGAGTGACTGAAACACAAACCCGAGTAAAGGGGTTGTTGCGTATGGGATAAAGAGGACTTGATGCTTTAATGCTATGGTTGGGTTTTACCTTAATGATCTTTAGTAGTTGCGGATGCTTGCTAGAGTTCCAATCATAAGTGCATATGATCCAAGTAGAGAAAGTATGTTAGCTTATGCCTCTCCCTCATATAAAATTGCAAACCGGTCTAGTTATTGATTGCTTAGGGACAAATAACTTTCTTGTAACAACAAGCTCTCTACTAAAACTAACTTAGTTGTGTCTTTATCTAAACAGCCCCTACTTCTTATTTATGCTCTCTTTATATTCTTGCAAACCTATCCAAAAACACCTACAAAGTACTTCTAGTTTCATACTTGTTCTGGGTAAAGCGAACGTCAAGCGTGCGTAGAGTTGTATCAGTGGTCGATAGAACTTGAGGGAATATTTGTTCTGCCTTTAGCTCCTCGTTGGGTTCGACACTCTTACTTATCGAAAACTGTTGTGATCCCCTATACTTGTGGGTTATCAAGACCTTTTTCTGGCGTCGTTGCCGGGGAGCAATAGCGTGGGGTGAATATTCTCGTGTGTGCTTGTTTGCTTTATCACTAAGTAATTTTTATTTGTTGTTCTTAGTTGTTCTTTATCTTTAGTTATGTATATGGAACACGAAATACCAAAAAAATTAGGTGTACTTTCTGCTCATGGAGATGGGAAACCTCCTAAAACCCTCGATGCTGGTTATGTGAAAGATATTATGTACTACTTTAATAATCCTGAGAAAACCCCATTCAATTATGTAGTGGGAGTAACGTTGGATCAACGTGAATACTTTAGGGATTACTGCTTGACACAAAAAGGGAAACTATTATGGGATCAAATTCATATATTGAATTGGTATGCTAGGCAACTATGCTTGAGATATGATTATACTTGTTGCTCTAGGATGAAGGCTCCACACCTTCCCTTTTTATGCGAATTTAATGATAATAAAACCTTAGCTTCTTATGCTAATGGTATATATGATTACTATGATGTGGAACAAATAGAAGAATTTGTTGCTTTTATGGGTGCTTATGAAATTGTATCTATGTTTAAAGAGTTTGAAGATTTTGATGATTTGGTTTATAGACCTGAAAATTTAGCTATCCTGGAATATTGTTATGAGAATTATGAATACAATTACGAAATTAATGCGCTTATTGAGAAAGTCTCCGCTGTCCAAGAAGAGACTAATATTTTGCAGGAATCTATGGAAGAAGGAGTTGATGAAACTGTGAGCTCATTGGATGAAAAAGATGAGGAGGAGAGCGAAGAACAAAAGGAGGAAGAGCGGATTAATCACCCATGCCCACCTTCTAATGAGAGTAACTCTTCAACTCATACATTGTTTAATTCCCCTTCATGCTTACCGAAGGATGAATGCTATGATAATTGCTATGATCTCGTTGATTCTTTTGAAATATCCCTTTTTGATGATGCTTTCTATGCTTGTGGCCAAGATGCCAATATGAATTATGCTTATGGAGATGAACTTGCTATAGTTCCTTATGTTAAACATGAAATTGTTGCTATTGCACCCACGCATGATAGTCCTATTATCTTTTTGAATTCTCCCGGCTACACTATATCGGAGAAGTTTGCCCTTATTAAGGATTACATTGATGGGTTGCGTTTTACTACTACACATGATGATTTTGATAGATATAATTTGCATGTGCTTGCTGATCCTACTTGCAATTATTATGAGAGAGGAACTATATCTCCACCTCTCTATGTTTCCCACATGATAAAATTGCAAGAAACTGTTTATACTATGCATTGGCCATTACTATGTGTGCATGAATTGTTCTTTTATGACATGCTGATGCATAGGAAGAGAGTTAGACTTCGTCATTACTTGATATATGTTGCTTTGTGCTCACTACTAAATGCCAAATCATTGCTAATTAAAATTGGCTTTGATATACCTTGGGATCCGGGTGGATTCACTACTTGAGCACTATATGCCTAGCTTAATGGCTTTAAAGAAAGCGCTGCCAGGGAGACAACCCAGAAGTTTTAGAGAGTCATTTATTTCTTTTGAGTACTTTAATATAGTTTAAAAACAACAAAATAAAGAGGGGAACCCAAAACTTTTTCAAAAAGGAAAGTGAAAGTGAGAAAGACAAGCATTGTTGAAGTGGGAGAACTCCTTGAACTTTGTTCATGCTCACGGCAACTTTGTGAATCTTGATTACAGAAACTTTTCAACAAAAATAATTATCCCCTTGTACAATTCCATTGTATTATAAAAATAATGTGCCAAGGTTTGCCTTTAGGATGTTTACATTTGCTTGATGGTTTGTACGGTGCAGGACAGAAACTTTGGCTGTAGTGCGTGATTTTACATTTTTAGCTGGAACGTCAAATGGTTCTGGTTCTTTTTGCACTGTATTTCTATGCAAATTGTTTATTTTTCATATTTTTTGTAGAATGTTTCAAGTATCATAAGTATGGTGAATGTTCAGATTGTTACAGACTGTTCTGTTTTAGACAGATTCTGTTTTTGATGCATAGTTTGCTTGTTTTGATGAAACTAACGATTTATATCAGTGGATTAAGCCATGGAAAAGTTATATTACAGTAGAAACAATGCAAAAAAAATATGAATTGCTTTGCAACAGTACTTAGAGTAGTGATTTGCTTTATTATACTAACGGATCTTACCGAGTTTTCTGTTGAAGTTTTGTGTGGATGAAGTGTTTGATGATCGAGAAGGTCTCGATGTGAGAAGAAGGAAGAGAGGCAAGATCTCAAGCTTGGGGATTCCCGAGGCACCCCAAGTAAACATTCAAGGAGAATCAAGCGTCTAAGCTTGGGGATGCCCCGGAAGGCATCCCCTCTTTCTCCAACAAATATCGGTATGTTTTCGGATTCGTTTCGTTCAAGCGTTATGTGCAATCTTGGAGCGTCTTTTGCATTTAGTTTTCATTTTTATTTTATGCACCATGATGGTATGAGATAGTCCTTGGTTGATTTATGGAATGCTCTATGCACTTCACTTATATCTTTTGAGTATGGCTTTATAGAATGCTTCATGTGCTTCACATATATCATTTGAAGTTTGGATTGCATGTTTCTCTTCACTTAGACAACCGCCATTTGTAGAATGCTCTTTTGCTTCACTTATATTTGTTAGAGTGTGGGCATATCTTTTGTAGAAAGAACTAAACTCTCTTGCTTCACTTATATCTATTTAGAGAGATGACAGGAACTGGTCATTCACATGTTTAGTCATAAAATCCTACATAAGACTTGTAGATCACTGAATATGATATGTTTGATTCCTTGCAATGGTTTTGCGATATAAAGATGGTGATATTAGAGTCATGCTAGTGGGTAGTTGTGGATTAGTAGAAATACTTGTGTTGAGCTTTGTGATTCCCGTAGCATGCACGTATGGTGAACCGTTATGTAACAAAGTCGGAGCATGGTTTATTTATTGATTGTCTTCCTTATGAGTGGCGGGCGGGGACGAGCGATAGTCTTTTCCTACCAATCTATCCCGCTAGGAGCGTGCGTGTAGTACTTTGTTTCGATGACTAATAGATTTTTGCAATAAGTATGTGAGTTCTTTATGACTAATGTTGAGTCCATGGATTATACGCACTCTCACCCTTCCACTGTTGCTAGCCTCTCTAGTATCGCGCAACTTTCGCCGGTACCATAAACCCACCATATACCTTCCTCAAAACAGCCACCATACCTACCTATCATGGCATTTCCATAGCCATTCCGAGATATATTTCCATGCAACTTCCATCATCGTCATATACATGACTTGAGCATTCATTGTCATGTTGCTTTTCATGATCGTAAGATAGCTAGCATGATGTTTTCATGGCTTGTCCGTTTTTTGATGGCATTGCTACGCTAGATCATTGCACATCTCGGTACACTGCCGGAGGCATTCATATAGAGTCATATCTTTGTTCTAGTATCGAGTTGCAAGTAAATAAAAGTGTGATCATCATCATTATTAGAGCATTGCCCCAGTGAGGAAAGGATGATGGAGACTATGATTCCCCCACAAGTTGGGATGAGACTCCGGACGAAAAAAAAGGGAAAAAAGAAAAAATATTAAAAAAAAGAGAAAGGCCAAAAGAAGAGAAGGCCCCAAAAAATATAAAAATAATAAAATGAGAGAAAAAGAGAGAAGGGGCAATGTTACTATCCTTTTACCACACTGGTGCTTCAAAGTAGCATCATGTTCTTCATATAGAGAGTCTCTTGAGTTATCACTTTCATATACTAGTGGGAATTTTCATTATAGAACTTGGCTTGTATATTCCAATGATGGGCTTCCTCAAATGCTCGAGGTCTTCATGAGCAAGCAAGTTGGATGCACACCCACTTAGTTTCAGTTTGAGCTTTCATACACTTATAGATCTAGTGCATCCATTGCATGGCAATCCCTACTCACTCACATTGATATCTATTGATGGGCATCTCCATAGCCCGTTGATACGCCTAGTTGATGTGAGACTATCTTCTCCTTTTTGTCTTCTCCACAACCACTATTCTATTCCTCCTATAGTGCTATGTCCATGGCTCATGCTCATGTATTGCGTCGAAGTTGAAAAAGGTTTGAGAATGTCAAAAGTATGAAAGAATTGCTTGGCTTGTCATCGGGGTTGTGCATGATGTGAATATTTTGTGTGGTGAAGATGGAGCATAGCCAGACTATATGATTTTGTAGGGATAGCTTTCTTTGGCCTTGTTATTTTGAAAAGACATGATTGCTTTATTAGTAGGGCTTGAAGTACTATTGTTTTTATGTCAAATGATAGACTATTGCTTTGAATCACTCGTATCTTAATATTCATGCCATGATTAGATATGTGATCAAGATTATGCTAGGTAGCATTCCACATCAAAAATTATTTTTTTTATCATTTACCCACTCGAGGACGAGCAGGAATTAAGCTTGGGGATGCTGATACGTCTCCGTCGTATCTATAATTTTTTATTGTTCCATGCCAATATTCTACAACTTTCATATACTTTTGGCAACTTTTTATACTATTTTTGGAACTAATATATTGATCCACTGCCCAGTGCCAGTTCCTGTTTGTTGCATGTTTTTGGTTTCGCAGAATACCCGTATCAAACGGAGTCCAAACGGGATAAAAACTAACGGAGATTTTTTTGGAATGTATATGATTTTTGGGAAGAAAGATCCACGCGAGATGATGCCCGAGGGGGCCACGAGGCAGGGGGCGCGCCCCAGGGGGGCAGGCGTGCCCCTGACCCTCGTGGCCACCTCGTAAGGCGGTTGATGCCCTTCTTTCGCGGCAAGAAAGCTAATATCCGGATAGAGATCGTGTTAAAATTCCAGCCCAATCGGAGTTACGGATCTCCGGGAATATAAGAAACGGTGAAAGGGTAGAATCTGAGAACGCAGAAACAGAGAGAGACAGAGAGACAGATCCAATCTCGGATGGGCTCTCGCCCCTCCCATGCCATGGAGGCCATGGACCAGAGGGGAAACCCTTCTCCTATCTAGGGAGGAGGTCAAGGAAGAAGAAGAAGGGGGGCTCTCTCCCCCTCGCTTCCGGTGGCGCCGGAGTGCCACCGGGGGCCATCATCATCACCGCAATCTTCACCAACAACTTCACCGCCATCATCACCAACTCTTACCCCCTCTATGCAGCGGTGTAACCTCTCTCTTACCCGCTGTCATCTCTACTTAAACATGGTGCTAACCGCTATATATTATTTCCCAATGATGTATGGCTATCCTATGATGTTTGAGTAGATCTGTTTTGTCCTATGGGCTATTTGATGATCAAGATTGATTTGAGTTGCATGTTTTATTATTGGTGATGTCCTATGGTGCTCTCCGTGTCGCGCAAGCGTGAGGGATCCCCGCTGTAGGGTGTTGTAATATGTTCATGATTCGCTTATAGTGGGTTGCATGAGTGACTGAAACACAAACCCGAGTAAGGGGGTTGTTGCGTATGGGATAAAGAGGACTTGATGCTTTAATGCCATGGTTGGGTTTTACCTTAATGATCTTTAGTAGTTGCGAATGCTTGCTAGAGTTCCAATCATAAATGCATATGATCCAAGTAGAGAAAGTATGTTAGCTTATGCCTCTCCCTCATATAAAATTTAAATAATGATTACCGATCTAGTTATTGATTGCCTAGGGACAAATAACTTTCTCGTAACAACAAGCTCTCTACTAAAACTAACTTAGTTGTGTCTTTATCTAAACAGCCCCTACTTTTTATTTATGCTCTCTTTATATTCTTGCAAACCTATCCAAAAACACCTAGAAAGTACTTCTAGTTTCATACTTGTTCTAGGTAAAGTGAACGTCAAGTGTGTGTAGAGTTGTATTGGTGGTCGATAGAACTTGAGGGAATATTTGTTCTGCCTTTAGCTCCTCGTTGGGTTCGACACTCTTACTTATCGAAAACTGTTGTGACCCCCTATACTTGTGGGTTATCAAATACCTTTTTCTTTCATAGGTTTCTTTGCCTCTTGCATATCTTCAGGACTGAGAAATAGAATACCTCTTTTCTTCGGAGTTGGCTTAGTAGGTGGCTCGGGAAGAGTCCAATCATTATCATTGCTCAATATATATTTTTAATAGTTTTTCAGCTTGCTCAACAGTTCGTTCCCTGAAAACACAACCAGAAAAACTATCTAGGTGGTCCCTAGAAGCATTGGTTAGTCCATTATAAAAGATATCGAGTATTTCATTTTTCTTGAGAGGATGATCAGGCAAAGCATTAAGTAATTGGAGAAGCCTCCCCCAAGCTTGTGGTAGACTCTCTTCTTCAATTTGCACAAAGTTAAATATTTCCTGTAAAGCAACTTTTTTTATGAGCAGGAAAATATTTTTCGAAGAAGTAATATATCATATCCTGGGGACTACGCACACAACCAGGAGCAAGAGAGTTAAACCATATCTTAGCATCACCCTTTATTGAGAAAGGAAACAACTTAAGAGTATAGTAATAGTGAATGTTTTCCTCATCTGCGAATAGGGTGGCTATATCATTCAATTTAGCAAGATGTGCCACAACAGTTTCAGATTCATAACCATGAAAAGGATCAGATTCAACCAAAGTAATTAACTCAGGATCGACAGAGAATTCATAATCCTTATCAGTAACAAAGATAGGTGAAGTAGCAAACTTAGGATCATATTGCATTCTAGCATTCAGAGATTTTTCTTTCAACTTAGCTAATTGATATGTCTCCAACGTATCTATAATTTTTTATTGTTCCATGCTATTATATTATCTGTTTTGGATGTTTTATATGCATTAATATGCTATTTTATATGATTTTTGGGACTAACCTATTAACCTAGAGCCCAGTGCCAGTTTCTATTTTTTCCTTGTTTTAGAGTTTCACAGAAAAGGAATACCAAACGGAGTCCAAACGGAATTAAACTTTTGCGATGATTTTTCTTGGACCAGAAGACACCGAGGAGACCTGGAGTGCAAGTCAGAAGAGCCACAAGGAGGCCACAAGGGTCGAGGGTGCGCCCAGGGGGGTAGGGCACCCCCCCTCCCCCGACCTTATGGGCCCCTCGGTGACCCCCTGACCTAGATCTTCCTCCTATATATACTCATATAAACCAAAAACTTCTAGGGGAGCCACAAAACCACTGTTCCACCATCGCAACCTTCTGTACCCGTGAGATCCCATCTAGGGGCCTTTTCCGGCATCCTGACGGAGGGGGATACGATCATGGAGGGCTTCTACATCAACACCATTGCCTCTCCGATGAAGCGTGAGTAGTTTACCACAAACCTGTAGGTCCATAGCTAGTAGCTAGATGGCCTTTTCTCTCTCTTTGATTCTCAATACCATGTTCTCCTCGATGTTCTTGGAGATCTATTTGATGTAACACTCTTTTTCGGTGTGTTTGCCGAGATCTGGTGAATTGTGGATTTATGATCAGCTTATCTATGAATATTATTTGAATCTCCTCTGAATTCTTATATGCATGATTTGATATCTTTGGAAGTCTCTTTGAACTATTGATTTGGTTTGGCCAACTAGATTGGTTTCTCTTGCAATGGGAGAAGTGCTTAGCTTTGGGTTCAATCTTGCGGTGCTCGAGCCTAGTGACAGAAGGGGGAACCGACACGTATTGTATTGTTGCCATAGAGGATAAAAAAGATGGGGTTTTCATCATATTGCTTGAGTTAATTCCTCTACATCATGTCATCTTGCTTAAGGCGTTACTCCGTTCTTTATGAACGTAATACTCTAGATGCATGCTGGATAGCGGTCGATGTGTGGAGTAATAGTAGTAGATGCAGAATCATTTTGATCTACTTGACATGGATGTGATGCCTATATTCATGATCATTGCCTTAGATATCATCATAACTTTGCGCTTTTCTATCAATTGCTCGGCAGTAATTTGTTCACACACCGTAATAATTTATATCTTGAGAGAAGCCTATAGTGAAACCTATGGCCCGCGGGTCTATATTCCATCATATAAGTTTCCGATCTATAATTTTAGTTTTCGATTTACTTTCTTTGCAATCTTTTACTTTCTATTCCATAAACTAATAACACCAAAAATATTACTTTACTATTTATCCATCTATATCAGATCTCACTTTGCAAATAACCATGAAGGGATTGACAAACCCTTTATCGTGTTGGGTGCAAGTTGGTGTTTGTTTGTGTAGGTATTCGGTGGCTTGTCGCATTATCTCCTACTGGATTGATACCTTGGTTCTCAAAACTGAGGGAAATACTTACTCTACTTTGCTGCATCACCCTTTCCTCTTCAAGGGAAAAACTAAAGCAAGCTCAAGAGGTAGCACTAACAGTTTCCTAAGATCATCTCTATCATTGCAAGCAAAAAAGACTCTAGCAGTTTCTTCATCCATAATATAACCCTCAAGTGCCTTAGGAAATTCATATCTAGGGGGAGAATCATAATCTTCAGTTTCAATAGTATCATCAGTTTTAGTAATTTCATTCTCTCTAACCCTAGCAAGTTGTTCATCAAGAAATTCACCTAGCGGCACAGTATTATTAAGCAAAGAAGTAGTATCATCATAAGCATCATGCATAGAAGAAGTGGCATCATCAATAACATGTGACATATCAGAATCAATAGCAGGTGTAGGTGTCGCAAGCTTACTCAAAACAAAAGGTGAATCAAGTGCAGAGCTAGATGACATTTCCTTACCTCCCCTCATAGTAGAAGGATAGAGGTTATTTTTGTTGTCTTTCAGATTCCTCATAGTTATGAATAGATATAAATCCCAGGTGACTCAAAGAATAGAGTCATGCTCCCCGGCAATGGCGCTAGAAAAAGGTCTTGATAACCCACAAGTATAGGGGATCGCAACAGTTTTCGAGGGTAGAGTATTCAACCCAAATTTATTGATTCGACACAAGGGGAGCCAAAGAATATTCTAAATTATTAGCGGCTGAGTTGTCAATTCAACCATAACTGAAAGACTTAATATCTGCAGCAAAGTATTTAGTAGCAAAGTAGTATGGAAGTAACGGTAAAGATGGCAAAAGCAACAATAATAGTTTTGTAACAATCGTAACAATAGCAACGGAAAAAGTAACGTAGCAAAGACCAATATGAAACGAACTCGTAGGCAATGGATCAGTGATGGATAATTATGTCGGATGGCATTCATCATGCAATAGTTATAACCTAGGGTGACACAAAACTAGATCCAATTCATCAATATAATGTAGGCATGTATTCCGTATATAGTCATACATGCTTATGGAAAAGAACTTGCATGACATCTTTTGTCCTACCCTCCCGTGTCAGCGGGGTCCTAATGGAAACTAAGGAATATTGAGGCCTCCTTTTAATACAGAACCAGAACAAAGCATTAGCCCTTAGTGAATATATGAAGTCCTCAAACTACGGTAATCACCAGAAAGAATCCCAATTATTGACACCTTGGGGTATGCGGATCATAACTCATAATAGGTGTCTACAACTTGCAAGATAGGATCAAGAACACAAATATATTCATGAAAACATAATAGGTTCATAGCGGAAATCATGGCACTTGGTCCCTAGTGACAAGCATTAAGCATAGCAAAGTCATAGCAACATCAATATCAGAACATAGTGGATACTAGGGATCAAACCCTAACAAAACTAACTCGATTACATTATAAATCTCATCCAACCCATTGATACGTCCATTTTGCATCATGGTTTCCTATTGTTATTTATGATGTTTTTATCCATAATAATGCTTTTTGGAGTAATTATAATGCCTCTTCTCTCATAATATGCAAGGTATACACAAAGAAGGAGAATTTCGGCAGCTGGAAATCTAGACCTGGAAAAGCTACGCCAGGCTACCTATTCTGCACAACTCCAAACAAGCTGAAAATTCACGGATAATTTTTATGGAATATATGAAGAATATTGGAGCAAATAAGTACCAAAGGGGGCCCACCAAGTGGGCACAAACCACCTGGGCGCGCCAGGGAGCCTAAGCGCGCCCTGGTGGGTTGTGCTCACCCAGGCTCACCTCCGGTGCCCATCTTCTGGTATATAAGTCATTTTGACCTAGAAAAAATAAGGGGAGGACTTTCAAGATGGAGCGTCACCATCTCGACGCGGAACTTGGACAGGAGCACTTTTGCCCTCCGGCAGAGCGGTTCCGCTGGGGAACTTCCCTCCCGGAGGGGGAAATCATCGTCATCATCATCACCAACAACTCTCCCTTCTTGGGGAGGGCAATCTCCATCAACATCTTCAACAGCACCATCTCATCTCAAACCCTAGTTCATCTCTTGTGATCAATCTTGTTACCGGAACTATAGATTGGTGCTTGTGGGTGTCTAGCAGTGTTGATTACATCTTGTAATTGATTACTATATGGTTTATTTGGTGGAAGATTATATGTTCAGATCCAATATTCTATTTAATACCCCTCTGATCTTGAGCATGATTATCATTTGTGAGTAGTTACCTTTGTTCTTGAGGTCACGGGAGAAATCATGTTGCAAGTAATCATGTGAATTTGATATGTGTTCGTTATTTTGATAGTATGTATGTTGTGATTCCCTTAGTGGTGACATGTGAACGTCGACTACATGACACTTCACCATATTTGGTTCTAAGGGAATGCATTGTGGAGTAGCAATTAGATGATGGGTTGCGAGAGTGACAGAAGCTTAAACCCCAGTTTATGCGCTATTCCGTAAGGGACCGGTTGGATCCAAAAGTTTAATGCTATGGTTAGAATTTATACTTAATACTTTTCTCGTAGTTGCATATGCTTGCGGGAGGGTTAATCATAAGTAGGAGGTTTGTTCAAGTAAGAATAGCACCTAAGCACCGGTCCATCCACATATCAAATTATCAAAGTAGCGAATACAAATCAAGCCAACATGGTTAAAGTGACTAGATGAAAATCCCGTGTACCCTCAAGAACGCTTTGCTTATCATAAGAAACCATTTTGGACTATCATTTGCCTCCAAAGGATTGGGATATCTTGCTGCACTTTTGCTACTATTATCGTTACTTGCTCGTTAAAAATTATCTTGCTATCAAACTACTCTACTACTTACAATTTTAGCACTTGCAGACACTACCTTGCTGAAAACCACTTATTATTTCCTTCTTCTCCTCGTTGGGTTCGAAACTCTTACTTATCGAAAAGAGCTAAAATTGATCCCCTATACTTGTTGGTCATCAAGGCTATTTTCCAGCGCCTTTGCCGGGGAACGAAGCGCCTTTGGTAAGTGGAATATGGTAAGGAAACATTTATATAGTGTGCTGAAATTTATTGTCACTTGTTACTATGGAAAACAATCCTTTGAGGGGTTTGTTTGAGGTATCTTCACCTCGACCGGAACCACAATTAGCTACCCCTCAACCTACTGAAAATATTGAATATGAAATTCCTTCGGGTATGATAGAACAGCTGCTAGCTAATCCTTATGCAGGAGAAGTTACCGAACATCCTGATATGCACTTGATATATGTAGAACAAATTTGTGGGTTGTTCAAGCTTGCAGGTTAACCCGGAGATGAAGTTATGAAGAAGTTTTTCCCTTTATCTTTTAAGGGAAGAGCATTGGCATGGTATAGGTTATGCGATGATATTGGATCCTAGAATTGGAATCGATTGAAATTGGAGTTCCATTAAAAAATTTATCCTATGCATCTTTCACATCGTGATTGGAATTCTATATATATATATATAGATAGATAGATAATTTTTTGCCTCGTGAAGGAGAAATTATCGCTCTACCTTGGGAGAGGCTGAAGTCAATGTTACACTCATGCCCCAATCATGAGCTCTCAAGAGAAATTATTATCCAGAATTTTTATGCTCGGCTTTCTCATAATGATCAAACCGTGCTTGATACTTCTTGTCTTGGTTCTTTTATGAAGAAGACTATTGAATTTTGGTGAGATCTTTTGGAAAGAATTAAATGCAACTCTGAAGATTGGGAACTCGATGAAGGTAAAGAGTCAAGTATTAAACTAAAGTATGATTGTGTTAAATCCTTTATGAATATCGATGCTTTTCAAAAGTTTAGCACTAAATATGGACTTGACTCTGAGATAGTAGCTTCCTTTTGTGAATCATTTGCTACTCATGTTGATCTCCCTAAAGAGAAGTGGTTTAAATATCACCCACCTATTAAATAAGAAATTAAAGAACTAGTACTAGTTAAAGAAGAAACTATAATTTATAATGTTGATCTACTTGTTCCTACTGCTTATATTGAGAAACCACCTTTCCCTGTTAGGATAAAGGAACATGCTAAAGTTTCAACTATGGTCAACAAAAGCTATATTAGAACACCTAAACCTAATGAACAAATTAAAGTAGAACCTAGTATTGATATGGTTAAAGATCTCTTGGAACAAGGTGTAGATGGGCATGTTATTTACTTCTGTGAAGAAGCTGCTAGAATTGCCAAACCTGATAAAAAGGATAAACACAGACCTGTTGTTGGCATGCCTGTTGTCTCAGTTAAAATAGGAGATCATTGTTATCATGGTTTATGTGACATAGGTGCTAGCATGAGTGCTATTCCTTATTCCTTATATCAAGAAATTATGAATGACATAGCACCCGCAGAGATAGAAGACATAGATGTTACTATCAAACTTGCTAATAGAGACACTATATCACCAATTGGGATTGTTAGAGATGTTGAAGTCTTGTGTGGGAAAATAAAATACCCTACTGATTTTCTTGTTCTCGGTTCCCCACAAGATGAATTATGTCCCATTATCTTTGGTAGACCTTTCTTGAACACCGTTAATGCTAGAATAGACTGTGAAAAACAAATTGTCGGTGTTAATTTTGGTGATGAGTCTCATGAGTTTAATTTTTCCAAGTTTAGTAGAAAACTTCATGAAAAAGAATTGCCTAGTAAGGATGAATTAATTGGTCTTGCTTCTATTGATGTGCCTCCTACTGATCCACTAGAACAATATTTGCTAGACCATGAAAATGATTTACATATGCATGAAAGAAATGAAATAGATAAGGTTTTCTTTGAACAATGTCCTATGCTTAAACACAATCTGCCTATTGAAACTCTAGGAGGTCCTCGTACACCTAAAGGTGATCCTGTGTTTGAATTAAAACAATTGCCAGACACTTTCAAATATGCTTATCTTGATGAAAAGAAGATATATCATGTTATTATTAGTGCTAACCTTTCAGAGCATGAAGAAGAAAGATTATTGAAAGTTCTAAGGAAGCACCGAGTTGCTATTGGATATACTCTTGATGATTTAAAGGGCTTTAGTCCTACTCTATGTCTGATATGTCTCCAACGTATCTATAATTTTTGATTGCTCCATGCTATATTATCTACTGTTTTGGACATTATTGGGCTTTATTATCCACTTTTATATTATTTGGGACTAATCTATTAACCGGAGGCCCAGCCCAGAATTGTTGTTTTTTGCCTGTTTTAGGGTTTCTAAGAAAAGGAATATCAAACGGAGTCCAAACGGAATGAAACCTTCGGGAACGTGATTTTCTCATCGAATACAACTCAGGAGACTTGGACCCTACGTCAAGACACGTAACAGGAGGCCATGAGGTAGGTGCGCGCCTACCCCCCCCCCCCCCCAGGCGTGCCCTCCACCCTCGTGGGCCCCCTGTTGCTCCACCGACGTACTTCTTCCTCCTATATATACCCACGTACCCCCAAACGATTAGATACGAAGCCAAAACCCTAATTCCACCGCCGTAACTTTCTGTATCCACGAGATCCCATCTTGGGGCCTGTTCCGAAGCTCCGCCGGAGGGGGCATCGATCATGGAGGGCTTATTCATCAACACCATAGCCCCTTCGATGAAGTTTGAGTAGTTTACCTCAGACCTGCGGGTCCATAGTTAGTAGCTAGATGGCTTATTCTCTCTTTTTGGATCTCAATACAATGTTCTCCCCCTCTCTTGTGGAGATCTATTTGATGTAATCTTCTTTTTGCGGTGTGTTTGTTGAGACCGATGAATTGTGGGTTTATGATCAAGTCTATCTATGAATAATATTTGAATCTTCTCTGAGTTCTTTTATGTATGATTGGTTATCTTTGCAAGTCTCTTCGAATTATCAGTTTGGTTTGGCCTACTAGATTGATCTTTCTTGCAATGGGAGAAGTGCTTAGCTTTGGGTTTAATCTTGCGGTGTCCTTTCCCGGTGACAGTAAGGGCAGCAAGGCACGTATTGTATTGTTGCCATCGAGGATAAAAAGATGGGGTTTTCTTCATATTGCATGAGTCTATCCCTCTACATCATGTCATCTTGCTTAAGGCGTTACTCTGTTTTTACTTAATACTCTAGATGCATGCTGGATAGCGGTCGATGAGTGGAGTAATAGTAGTAGATGCAGGTAGGAGTCGGTCTACTTGTCTCGGATGTGATGCCTATATACATGATCATACCTAGATATTCTCATAACTTTGCTCAATTTTGTCAATTGCTCAACAGTAATTTGTTCACCCACCGTAGAATACTTATGCTCACGAGAGAAGCCACTAGTGAAACCTATGGCCCCCGGGTCTATCTTTATCATATCAATCTCCTACTACTTAGTTATTTACTTTGCCTTTATTTTACTTTGCATCTTTATCATAAAAATACCAAAAATATTATCCTATCATATCTATCAGATCTCACTCTCGTAAGTGGCCCTATAGGGATTGACAACCCCTATTTGCGTTGGTTGCGAGGATTTATTTGTTTTGTGCAGGTGCGAGGGACTCGCGCGTAGCCTCCTACTGGATTGATACCTTGGTTCTCAAAAACTGAGGGAAATACTTACGCTACTTTGCTGCATCATCCCTTCCTCTTCGGGGAAAACCAACGCAGTGCTAAAAGAGGTAGCAAGAAGGATTTCTGGCACCGTTGCCGTGGAGGTCTACGCAAAAGTCAACATACCAAGTACCCATCACATACCCTTATCTCCCGCATTACATTATTTGCCATTTGCCTCTCGTTTTCCTCTCCCCCAGTTCACCCTTGCCGTTTTATTTGCCCTCTCTCTCTCTATCCTCCCTCTATTTGCATCTTTTTGCCCGCTTGCTTTTTGTTTGCTTGTGTGTTAGTTTGCTTGCTTGTCACGATGGATCAAAATAATACTAAATTGTGTGACTTCACCAATACCAACAACAATGATTTTATTAGCACTCCGATTGCTCCTCTTACCGATGCTGAATCTTGTGAAATTAATGCTGCTTTGCTGAATCTTGTTATGAAAGATCCGTTCTCTGGCCTTCCTAGTGAAGATGTCGCTACCCATCTAAATAGCTTCGTTGATTTGTGTGATATGCAAAAGAAGAAAGATGTGGATAATGATATTGTTAAATTGAAGCTATTTCCTTTTTCGCTTAGAGATCGTGCTAAAGCTTGGTTTTCGTGTTTGTCTAAAAATAGTATTGATTCATGGAACAAGTGCAAAGATGCTTTTTATCTCTAAGTATTTTCCTCCCGCTAAGATTATCTCTCTTAGAAATGATATTATGAATTTTAAGCAACTTGATCATGAACATGTTGCACAAGCTTGGGAGAGAATGAAATTAATGATACGTAATTGCCCTACTCATGGTTTAAATTTGTGGATGATTATACAAAAAATTTATGCCGGATTGAATTTTGCTTCTAGAAATCTTTTAGATTCGGCCGCGGGAGGCACTTTTATGGAAATCACTTTAGGAGAAGCTACTAAACTCCTAGATAATATTATGGTTAATTATTCTCAATGGCATACTGAAAGATCTACTAATAAAAAGGTGCATGCGATAGAAGGAATTAATGTTTTGAGTGGAAAGATGGATGAACTTATGAAATTATTTGCTAATAAGAGTGTTTCTTATGATCCTAATGATATGCCCTTGTCTACTTTGATTGCGAATAATAATGAATCTACGGATGTGAATTTTGTTGGTAGGAACAATTTTGGTAACAACGCGTATAGAGGAAATTTCAACCCTAGGCCTTATCCTAGTAATCCCTCTAATAATTATGGTAATTCCTACAACAATTCTTATGGAAATTATAATAAGATGCCCTCTGATTTTGATTCTAATATTAAAGAATTTATTACTTCGCAAAAGAATTTTAATGCTATGATTGAAGAAAAATTGCTTAAGATTGATGATTTGGCTAGGAACGTTGATAGAATTGCTCTTGATGTTGATTCTTTGAAACTTAGATCTATTCCACCTAAGCATGATATCAATGAGTCTCTCAAAGCCATGAGAATTTCCATTGATGAGTGCAAAGAAAGAACTGCTAGGATGCGTGCTAAGAAAGATGCCTTTATAAAAGCGTGTTCTTCTAGTTCCTATGAAAAAATGATGAAGATCTAAAAGTTATTGATGTGTCCCCTATTAAATATTTGTTTTGCAATATGAATCTTGATAGTGATCGGACTGAATATGATCCACCTTTACCTAGAAGGCGTTCCAAGAATTCTCAATCTTTTGATCTTGATGCTAAATTTGATAAAAGTGGGATTGAAGAAATTAAAACCCTAGATGTTGGTAAACCCACTATTATGGATTTCAAGGAATTTAACTATGAAAATTGCTCTTTGATTGATTGTATTTCCTTGTTGCAATCCGTGCTAAATTCTCCTCACGCTTATAGTCAAAATAAAGCATTTACTAAACATATCGTTGATGCCTTGATGCAATCTTATGAAGAAAAACTTGAATTGGAAGTTTCTATCCCTAGAAAACTTTATTATGAGTGGGAACCAACTATTAAAATTAAAATTAAAGATCATGAATGCTATGCTTTATGTGATTTGGGTGCTAGTGTTTCCACGATTCCAAAGACTTTGTGTGATTTGTTAGGTTTCCGTGATTTTGATGATTGCTCTCTAAACTTGCACCTTGCGAATTCCACCATTAAGAAACCTATGGGAAGAATTAATGATGTTCTTATTGTTGCAAATATGAATTATGTGCTCTTATATTTTATCGTTCTTGACATAGATTGCAATACTTCATGTCCTATTATTCTTGGTAGACCTTTCCTTAGAATGATTGGTGCAATTATTGATATGAAGGAAGGAAATATTAGATTCCAATTCCCATTAAGGAAAGGCATGGAACACTTTCCTAGAAAGAAACTTAAATTACCATATGAATCTATTATGAGAGCCACCTATGGATTGCCTACCAAAGATGGCAATACCTAGATCTATTCTTGCTTGTTATGCCTAGCTAGGGGCGTTAAACGATAGCGCTTGTTGGGAGGCAACCCAATGTTAGTTTTATTCCTTGCTTTTTGCTCCTGTTTAGTAATAAATAAATTATCTAGCCTCTGTTTTGGTTGTGTTTTTTGTGTTTAATTAGTGTTTTTGACAAGTAGAACCATTGGGAAGACTTGGGGAAAGTCTTGTTGAACTTGGTGTAAAAAACAGAAACTTTAGCACTCATGAGAACTTCTATCATTTTTATTTGGAAAGTGCTATTTATAATTATTTTTTCAAATGATTAATAGATAAATTCCTCACGTCCAGAAATTTATTTTAGAATTTTTGAGGTTCCAGATCTTGCGCTAGCTACAGATTACTACAGACTGTTCTGTTTTTGACATATTCTGTTTTTCGTGTGTTGTTTGCTTATTTTGATGAATCTATGGCTAGTAAAATAGTTTATAAACCATAGAGAAGTTGGAATACAGTAGGTATAACACCCATATAAATAAATAATGAGTTCATTACAGTACCTTGAAGTGTTCTTTTGTTTTCTTTCGCTAACGGAGCTCATGAGTTTTCTACTTTAAGTTTTGTGTTGTGAAGTTTTCAAGTTTTGGGTAAAGATTCGATGGATTATGGAACAAGGAGTGGCAAGAGCCTAAGCTTGGGGATGCCCATGGAACCCCCAAGATAATCTAAGGACACCTAAAAGCCAAAGCTTGGGGATGCCCCGGAAGGCATCCCCTCTTTTGTCTACTTCTACCGGTAACTTTACTTGGAGCTAAATTTTTATTCGCCACATGATATGTGTTTTGCTTGGAGCGTCTTGTATTATTTGAGTCTTTGCTTGTTAGTTTACCACAATAATCCTTGTTGTACACACCTTTTGAGAGAGTCATACATAATTTGGAATTTGTTAAAATACTCTATGTGCTTCGCTTATATCTTTTGACTTACATAATTTTGCTCTAGTGCTTCACTTATATCTTTTAGAGCACGGTGATGGATTTGTTTTATAGAAACTATTGATATCTCATGCTTCACTTAGATTATTTTTGAGAGTCTTAATAGCATGGTAATTTGCTTAAAATCCTAATATGCTTGGTATGCAAGATTAATAATAAAACTTTATTATGAGTGTGTTGAATACTAAGAGAAGTTTGATGCTTGATGATTGTTTTGAGACATGGAGGTAATAATATCAAAGTCGTGCTAGTTGAGTAGTTGTGAAATTGAGAAATACTTGTGTTGAGGTTTGCAAGTCCCGTAGAATGCACGTATGGTAAACGTTATGCAACAAATTTGAAACATGAGGTGTTATTTGATTGTCTTCCTTATGAGTGGCGGTCGGGGACGAGCGATGGTCTTTTCCTACCAATCTATCCCCCTAGGAGCATGCGTGTAGTACCGAGATTTTTGATGACTTGTAGATTTTTGCAATAAGTATGTGAGTTCTTTATGACTAATGTTGAGTCCATGGATTATACGCACTCTCACCCTTCCATCCTTGCTAGCCTCTTCGGTACCGTGCATTGCCCTTTCTCACATTGAGAGTTGGCACAAACTTCGCCGGTGCATCCAAACCCCGTGATATGATATGCTCTTTCAGACATAAACCTCCTTATATCTTCCTCAAAACAGCCGCCATACCTACCTATTATGGCATTTCCATAGCCATTCCGAGATATATTGCCATGCAACTTTCCATCATTCCGTTCATCATGACACATTCATCATTGTCATATTGCTTAGCATGGTCATGTAGTTGACATAGTATTTGTGGCAAAGCCACTATTCATAATTCTTTCATACATGTCACTCTTGGTCCATTGCATATCCCGGTACACCACCGGAGGCATTCATATAGAGTCATTTTTGTTCTAGTATCGAGTTGTAATCATTGAGTTGTAAATAAATAGAAGTGTGATGATCATCATTTTCTAGAGCATTGTCCCAAGCGAGGAATAAATAAAAAAGAGAAAGGCCATAAAAAAGAGAAGGCCCAAAAAAAGAGAAAGGCCATAAAAAAGGAAAAGGCCCAAAAAAGGGAAAAGAAAAAAAAGAGAGAAAAAGAGAGAAGGGACAATGTTACTATCCTTTGACACACTTGTGCTTCAAAGTAGCACCATGATTTTCATAGTAGAGAGTCTCTCATGTTATCACTTTCATATACTAGTGGGAATTTTTCATTATAGAACTTGGCTTGTATATTCCAACAATGGGCCTCCTCAAGTGCCCTAGGTCTTCATGAGCAAGCAAGTTGGATGCACACCCACTAGTTTCTTTTGTTGAGCTTTCATACATTTATAGCTCTAGTGCATCCGTTGCATGGCAATCCCTGCATTAACATCAATCGGTGGGCATCTCCATAGCCCATTGATTAGCCACGTTGATGTGAGACTTCATCCTTTTTTGTCTTATCCACATAACCCCCCTCATTATATTCTATTCCACCTATAGTGCTATGTCCATGGCTCGCGCTCATATATTGCGTGAAAGTTTATAGGTTTAAGATTACTAAAGTATGAAACAATTGCTTGGCTTGTCATCGGGGTTGTGCATGATGATAGCATTCTTGTGTGATGAAAATGAAACATGACTAAACCATATGATTTTGTAGGGATGAACTTTCTTTGGACATGTTATTTTGAGAAGACATAATTGCTTAGTTAGTATGCTTGAAGTATTATCATTTTTATGTCAATATGAAATTTTGTCTTGAATCTTTCAGATATGAATATTCATACCACAATTAAGAAGAATTACATTAAAATTATGCCAAGTAGCACTCCGCATCAAAAATTCTGTGTTTATCATTTACCTACTCGAGGACGAGCAGGAATTAAGCTTGGGGATGCTTGATATGTCTCCAACGTATCTATAATTTTTGATTGCTACATGCTATATTATCTACTGTTTTGGACATTATTGGGCTTTATTATCCACTTTTATATTATTTTTGGGACTAACCTATTAACCGGAGGCCCAGCCCAGAATTGTTGTTTTTGCCTGTTTTAGGGTTTCGAAGAAAAAGAATATCAAACGGAGTCCAAACGGAATAAAACCTTCGGGAACGTGATTTTCTCATCGAATACAACTCAGGAGACTTGGACCCCACGTCAAGACACGTAACAGGAGGCCACAAGGTAGGGGCACGCCTACCCCCCCCCAGGCGCGCCCTCCACCCTCGTGGGCCCCCTGTTGCTCCACCGACGTACTTCTTCCTCCTATATATACCCACGAACCCCCAAACGATCAGATACGGAGCCAAAACCCTAATTCCACCGCCGTAACTTTCTGTATCCACGAGATCCCATCTTGGGGCCTGTTCCGGAGCTCCGCTGGAGGGGGCATCGATCACGGAGGGCTTGTTCATCAACACCATAGCCCCTCCGATGAAGTGTGGGTAGTTTACCTCAGACCTACGGGTCCATAGTTAGTAGCTAGATGGCTTCTTCTCTCCCTTTGGATCTCAATACAATGTTCTCCTCCTCTCTTGTGGAGATCTATTTGATGTAATCTTGTTTTTGTGGTGTGTTTGTTGAGACAGATGAATTGTGGGTTTATGATCAAGTCTATCTATGAATAATATTTGAATCTTCTCTGAGTTCTTTTATGTATGATTGGTTATCTTTGCAAGTCTCTTCGAATTATCAGTTTGGTTTGGCCTACTAGATTGATCTTTCTTGCAATGGGAGAAGTGCTTAGCTTTGGGTTTAATCTTGCGGTGTCCTTTCCCGGTGACAGTAAGGGCAGCAAGGCACGTATTGTATTGTTGCCATCGAGGATAACAAGATGGGGTTTTCTTCATATTGCATGAGTCTATCCCTCTACATCATGTCATCTTGCTTAAGGCGTTACTCTGTTTTTACTTAATACTCTAGATGCATGCTGGATAGCGCTCGATGAGTGGAGTAATAGTAGTAGATGCAGGCAGAAGTCGGTCTACTTGTCTCGGACGTGATGCCTATATACATGATCATACCTAGATATTCTCATAACTATGCTCAATACTGTCAATTGCTCAAAAGTAATTTGTTCACCCACCGTAGAATACTTATGCTCTTGAGAGAAGCCACTAGTGAAACCTATGGCCCCCAGGTCTATCTTTATCATATCAATCTCCTAGTACTTAGTTATTTACTTTGCCTTTATTTTACTTTGCATCTTTATCATAAAAATACCAAAAATATTATCTTATCATATCTATCAGATCTCACTCTCGTAAGTGGCCCTATAGGGATTGACAACCCCTATTTGCGTTGGTTGCGAGGATTTATTTGTTTTGTGCAGGTGCGAGGGACTCGCGCGTAGCCTCCTACTGGATTGATACCTTGGTTCTCAAAAACTGAGGGAAATACTTACGCTACTTTGCTGCATCATCCCTTCCTCTTCGGGGAAAACCAATGCAGTGCTAAAAGAGGTAGCAATGTCATCACAAAATTAATATGGAACCTGATGCTAAACTTGTTGTTGATCACCGACGTAGGTTAAATCCAAAAATGAAGGAAGTGGTAAGAATGGAAATCTTAAAACTTCTGGAAGCAGGTATAATCTATCCCATAACTGATAGTACATGGGTAAGTCATTTTCATTGTGTCCCTAAAAAGCAGGTATAACTGTTATTCCTAATGATAAGAATGAACTTATTCCATAATGAATTATTACAGGTTATAGAATGGTAATTTATTTTAGAAAATTAAACAAAGAAACTAGAAAACATCATTACCCTCTGCCTTTTATTGATCAAATGCTAGAAAGATTATCTAAGCACACACGCTTTTGCTTCCTTGATGGATATTTCGGTTTTTCACAAAAACATGTTTCTCAACCTGATCAAGAAAATACCACTTTTACTTGTCCCTTTGGGACTTATGCTTATAGACGTATGCCTTTTGGTTTATGCAATGCACGTGCTACCTTTCAAAGATGTATGAATACTATACTCTCTGACTTTTGTGAAAAGATTGTTGAGGTTTTCATGGATGATTTCTCTGTTTATGGGAAGTCTTTTGATGATTGTTTAAGCAATCTTGATCGAGTTTTGCAGAGATGGGAACAAACAAGTCTTGTCTTGAATTGGGAAAAGTGCCACTTTATGGTTAATGAAGGTATTGTCTTGGGTCATAAAATTTTTGAAAGAGGTATTGAAGTGTACAAAGCTAAGGTTGATGCAATTGAGAAAATGACATGTCCTAAAGATTAAAGGTATTCATAGTTTCTTAGGTCATGCTGGTTTCTATAGGATATTTATCAAAGACTTCTCTAAAATGTCTAGGCCTCTTACGAATCTTTTGCAAAAGCATATTCCTTTTGTTTTTTATGGTGATTTTTGGAAGCCTTTGAAACACTCAAGAAAACCTTAGTTTCTGCACCTATTGTTCAACCACCTGATTGGAACTTGCCTTTTGAAATTATGTGTGATGCTAGTGATTATGTTGTTGGTGCTGTTCTAGGACAAAGAGTCGATAAGAAACTAAATGTTATTCATTATGCTAGTAAAACACTAGACAGTTCTCAACGAAGTTATGCTACTACTGAAAAGGAATTCTTAGCAGTGGTGTTTGCTTGTGATAAATTTAGACCTTACATTGTTGATTCAGAAGTAATTGTTCACACCGACCATGCTGGTATTAAATATCTTATGCAAAAGAAAGATGCTAAACCTAGACTTATTCATTGGGTTCTCTTGCTACAAGCATTTGATTTACATATCACTGGTAGAAAAGGAGTTGAGAACCATGTAGCTGATAACTTGTCTAGGCTTGAAAATGTACGTGATGACCCACTACCTATTGATGTCAGTTTTCCTGATGAGCAGTTAGCTACAATAAATGTTGCTCACAACACTCCTTGGTATGCTGACTATGGTAATTACATTGTTGCTAAGTATTTACCACCTAGTTTTACATATCAACAAAAGAAAAAAAATTCTTCTATGATTTAAGACACTACTTTTGGGATGACCCACATCTTTATAAAGAAGGATTAGATGGTATTATTAGACGTTGTGTACCTGAGCATGAACAGGGACAAATCCTACAGAAATGGCACTCTAAAGCTTATGGAGGGCATCATGCTGGAGATAGAACTACTCATAAGGTATTGCAATCTGGATTTTATTGGCCTACTCTCTTCAAGGATGCCCGTAAGTTCTTCTTATCTTGTGATGAATGCCAAAGAATAGGTAATATCGGTAAGCGTCAAGAAATGCCTATGAATTATTGACTTGCTGTTGAACCATTTGATGTTTGGGGATTTAATTATATGGGACATTTTCCTTCCTCTAATGGGTATACACATATTTTGGTTGTTGTTGATTATGTTACTAAATGGGTAGAAGCTATACCAACCAGTAGTGTTGATCACAACACCTCTATTAAAATGCTTAAGGAAGTTATTTTCCCAAGGTTTGGAGTCCCTAGTTATTTAATGACTGATGGTGGTTCACACTTTATTCATGGTGGTTTCCGTAAAATGCTTGCCAAGTATGATGTTAACCAAAGAATTGCATCACCTTATCATCCTCAGTCTAGTGTTCCAGTTGAACTTAGCAATAGAGAAATAAAATTAATATTGCAAAAGACTATCAATAGGTCCAGGAAGAATTAGTCTAAGAAATTAGATGATGCACTTTGGGCTTATAGAACAACATATAAAAATCCTATGGGTATGTCTCCTTATAAAA
Source organism: Triticum dicoccoides (assembly GCF_002162155.2). Taxonomy (NCBI): domain Eukaryota; kingdom Viridiplantae; phylum Streptophyta; class Magnoliopsida; order Poales; family Poaceae; genus Triticum; species Triticum dicoccoides. The sequence continues at coordinate 189,890,725 of NC_041392.1, forward strand.
TGGTTTATGGAAAAGCTTGTCATTTGCCTCTTGAATTAGAACATAAAGCATATTGGGAAATCAAAGAACTCAACTATGATTTCAAACTTGCCGGTGAAAAGAGGTTATTTGATATTAGCTCATTAGATGAATGGAGAACCCAAGATAAAAGCTCATGGGAGATGCAATCAGGTCAGGGGCTGCTCTGTATAAGCCCAAAGCTGCTCCCAAGGCTACTGCTCTAGCTCAGAAGCCAAAACCCAAGAGAAGCACTAGAAACATTCCTGCTGAGGAGAAAAACAAGGCCCCAGTGCCTAAAGCTGCTGAAGAAGAGGATGATGAATCCCATGTTTTGCGGAAGTTGAAGCCCAAAATTCCTGACCGTAATGATGCTCATCCAGTCGCTGAGGACATGCACATCAGGAAGGATGCAGTAATGAGGCTATGGAGACAGTCTGATCCATATGCTGTCGGGAGGAGGACTGCTGTGGACTACAGGTTTCGCACCAAGGAACAGCCAGACTTTTATGAGACAATCCTGCTTGACAAGAAGCCCATTGTGTGTGACATGAGATGGGTTGACTGGGAGTACATCAAGAAGAATAAAGATCACTATCCAGGTGTATATGACAGCTTCAAGGTATGTGGAGTTGATGTCTTTGTGGCCCAGAAGCTCACCAAGTGGAATGCTGAGTTGATTATGCAGTACTACTCCACTGGCCATTTCTATCCAGGTGGGAAGATCGTTTGGATGTTTGAGGGTACCAGGTACCAATCTTCTGTTGATCAATGGGCTAAGCTGATCAATGCCCTTGCAGAGCATGAAGATGACTTGGATGTATATGCTGAGAATAATAAAGACCACAACACAATGGCCAACATGTACAAAGAAATCCCAGATGCTGCTTTGGATACTCACAAGTTTGGATCTGTCCACTACTTGTTGTTTGGTCTGCCTACTATAAATTGGATCCTCAGACACACGTTGCTACCCAAGTCGGGTGATCACAAGATGATCAAAGGACATGCCATCAACTTGCTACATTTTTTTGATGTGCCTCAAAAATTCAAAGTCATGAGTCTGATTGGGGAGACAATCAAAAGGACAGCAGCTGATCAGAAGAGGAGTTGTGGGTATGCCCCACAAATTCAGGAGCTCATCAACTCAAAGATGGGCACAGGCAAGTATCTTTTGGATAAGGAGCACCTGCCCATCTACCCTGATTTTGAAGACAATACTGTTTTAATGACTAAGGAAGATCCATCATCTGTGCAAGCACATGAGAAGAGAGAGAAGGCAAGGGCAAAGAAAGCTGCAAGGATGCCAACTGCTGAAGAGGCATCTCAGGTTTTCCTGAAGAGCAAGCAAGATCAGCTTGGATATCTGATTCAAGCTATATTGAGGATTGAGAAGGGCTTGGCCACCCTGACTCAGAATTAGGAGAGCCTGCAGAGGATTGTGGAAACAAAATTCTATGATCTTGATCTGAAGGTGACTGAGATTCAGACTATAGTTGAGAAGCTTCAGGAGGAAGCAGAGGAGAAGAAGGGCAAGTCAACTACTGATGCTTTCAAGCGTGTGCCACGAGGTCCAATGTCTGCCGCAGTGCCAGTTACAGATACTAGAGCTACATTATCAGCTCCAGCAGCCACAGCTCCAGTGCCACCTCCAGAAGCCACTCCATCAGCTCCAACTATTTCATCGGAAGCCTTCGTCCTTAGAGTTCTCTCTACACCACCTCCCGAAGATCAAGCTTGAGTCGTTTAGCACTATGCATTTTTGAACTTTTTGGTAACTTGTTGCCAAAGAGGGAGAAAAATGTATAGATCATAGGCTTCGAGAGAGAGTGTCATTCTTTTTATCTCTCTTGCTATTTTGGTTGAACTTCTTTATTGAGTGCTTGTGTGAGACACTTTATGTCCTTGTGAGATACTTGTTGATCATGTGTTTGATCATATGCTACCCTTAATGCTTGTTGGATGATATCATCTCTTATATCCTTATTTGATCATTCACTAGCTTGGTGATGAGTGCATGCTTTTAATCTCTATCATTTTGAGTGCTCCACCAAGATGTATGTGACATGGAAGAGCAACCCATGATCCTAATCGATTGTGCATTTTCATTCAAAACAAATTTTAAATAATGCACAAATTTAGAGGGAGCTCTTGCTTATCACATACTTCTCAAAGCGACGATGTTTTCAATCTTATTTATCATTTTTTGAAGCTTTGATCTATATGTTGTCATCAATTATCAAAAAGGGGGAGATTGAAAGTGCAACTATCCCTAGGTGGTTTTGGTAATTCCTAACAACATATAACTCATTGAGCTAATGCTACTTAAAGATAAACATTTCAGGAAAGCTAAATGATTGGCATGGCATGGATGAGAAAAGTGGATCCCTCAAAATTCTAAGGACAAAGAATTGGCTCAAGGTCAAAGCTTAGGACTCTACATCTTTTCATTTTAAGTGATCCAAGATCACATTGAGTCCATAGGAAAAGCCAATGCTATTAAGAGGGGATGAGGTGTTGCCTAATGGCTTTCTTTCTCAAAATGCTTAGTGATATGCTCCAAAAGCCCTCAACTACTTTCTCACATCCACATATGTCCCAAACCAAAATTCAAACTTGGCCCCACCGAAACTTTCTATCCGGCGCCACCGAGTTCATTGACATAGCCACTGCCAGAAACCCTAGTCTTTTCGGTCTCACCGATAGGGATCTCGGTCTCATCGAGATGGCATTGTAATCTCTTTGTTTCCCTTAGTAACATTTCAGTCAAACCGAGATGAGCGATCAATCCCACCGAGATTACAATGCAAACTCTCTATTTCCCTTTTGTAACGTTTTGGTCCAACCGAGATGAGCGAATCGGTCCCACCGAGTTTGCCTGACCAACTCTTTGTTAGTCCATTACCAAAATCGGTCTCACCGAGTTTGTGTAATCGGTCTCACCGAGATTACGTTATGCCCTAACCCTAACAAAATCGGTCCCACCAAAAATCCTAATGTTCACATTTTGAACTAAATCGGTTTGACCGAGTTTCATGATTCGGTCCCACCGAGTTTGGTGATTTGTGTGTAACGGTTAGATTTTGTGTGAAGGCTATTTATACCCCTCCACCCACTCTTCATTAATGGAGAGACCCATCAGAACATGCCTACTCTTCCAACATACATTTTCTGAGAGAGAACCACCTACACTTGTGTTGAGATCAAGATATTCCACTCCAACCACATAAATCTTGATCTCTAGCCTTCCCCAAGTTGCTTTCCACTCAAATCTTCTTTCCACCAAATCCAAATCCTGTGAGAGAGAGTTGAGTGTTGGGGAGACTATCATTTGAAGCACAAGAGCAAGGAGTTCATCATCAACACACCATTTGTTACCTCTTGGAGAGTGGTGTCTCCTAGATTGGTTAGGTGTCACTTGGGAGCCTCCGTCAAGATTGTGGAGTTGAACCAAGGAGTTTGTAAGGGCAAGGAGATTGCCTACTTCGTGAAGATCTACCCGAGTGAGGCAAGTCCTTCGTGGGCAACGGCCATCGTGGGATAGACAAGGTTGCTTCTTCGTGGACCCTTCGTGGGTGGAGCCCTCCGTGGACTCGCGCAACCGTTACCCTTCGTGGGTTGAAGTCTCCATCAACGTGGATGTACGATAGCACCACCTATCAGAACCACGCCAAAAATCTCCGTGTCTCCAATTGCGTTTGCACACTCCAAACTCCTCCCCTTTACCTTCATATGCAATTATCTTACTTTCCGCTGCTATACTCTTAGAATTGCATGTGTAGGTTGACTGCTTGACTTGTGATAAGTTGCTAAAATCTGCCTAGAACTAAAATTGGGAAAGGCTAGATTTTTATTTGGTCAAGTAGTCTAATCACCCCCCCCCCTCTAGACATACTTTCTATCCTACACTAATGATTCATGTTTGTTTATATTCACATAGAATTCATATTGTCATCGATCCTTTAACATGTGGTGCTTGCCCCCTATCTTTGCTAGCCAAAAATTCCGCACTAAGTAGAGATACTACTTGTGCATCCAAAAACCCTTAAACCCAAATCTTATTTTCAAGAGTCCACCATACCTACCTAGGGATTGAGCAAGATCCCTCAAGTAAGTTGTCATAGATGCAAAAAGGCAATAAAATTGCTTCTAAAAGTGTGAGATCATTTAGTGTAAGAGAAAATTGAGTGTTGCACGAACTTGTGATGGTGAAGAATAAAAGTGACAGACTGCATAGTAAAGGTCGCTATCACAAGGGGCAATGCAACATCACGTTATTTTGCATTAAGGGGTTGAGCATACAAACAAATAAGCGCATGGCAACCTCTACTTCCCTCTGCGAAGGGCCTATCTTTTACTTTTATGTATTTACTTTTATGCAAAGAGTCAAAGTTTCCCCTCTATTCCCTTTTATTTTTCTCCTTTGGCAAGCATCATTTGGTGAGGAAAGATCTAGGCACATATGTCCAGTTGAATATGGATAGCATGAGTTACTATTGTTGACATCACCCTTGAGGTGAATACGTTGGGAGGCGAAACTACAAGCCCCTATCTTTCTATGTGTCTGGTTGAAACGTTTTGCTCATGTGTACGCGGTGAGTGTTAGCAATCATAGAAGACTATATGATGGTTGAATATGTGGACTTGCCTAAAGGATCTGACATGTGACCCTTCCTGAAAAGATGATGAATTGTAGTTGCAAAGTTGACTGAGAACATAGTTTGTTGGTTTTAATAGAGTTTTTGCTTTATACTTCAATAGTGTGATGAATTATCACTTATTCATGATAAGTCTATGATAAAAGTTCTTCAATAAAAGTCTTATGTTTAAGTTTGTATTTGTTATAATAATGAACATGATGCTTCTATGTCCGTATTTTGTTTTTATCGACACATCTCTCTCTCTCTAAGCATCTGGACATGTTTTCGATTTTGGTCTTCGCTTGAGGACAAGCGAGGTCTAGGGAGTTGATACGTCCATTTTGCATCATGTTTTCCTACTGTTATTTATGATATTTTTATCCATAATAATGCTTTTTGGAGTAATTATAATGCCTTATCTCTCATAATATGCACGGTATACACAAAGAGGGAGAATTCCGGCAGTTGGAAATCTGGACCTGGAAAAGTTACGTCAGGCTACCTATTCTGCACAACTCCAAACAAGCTAAAACTTCACAGAGAATTTTATTGAATATATGAAGAATATTGGAGCAAATAAGTACCAGAGGGGGCCCACCAGGTGGGCACAACCCACCTGGGCGCGCCAGGGAGCCTAGGCGCGCCCTGGTGGGTTGTGCTCACCCATGCCCACCTCACGTGCCCGTCTTCTGGTATATAAGTCATTTTGATCTAGAAAAAATAAGGGGACGACTTTCAGGATGGAGCGCCGCCGTCTCGAGACGGAACTTGAGCAGGGGCACTTTTGCCCTCCGGCGGAGCGATCTGTCGGGGTAACTTCCCTCCCGGAGGGGGAAATCATCATCATGATCACCAACAACTCTCTCATCTTGGGGAGGGCAATCTCCATCAACATCTTCAACGGCATCATCTCATCTCAAACCCTAGTTCATCTCTTGTGTTCAATCTTGTTACCGGAACTATAGATTGGTACTTGTGGGTGACTAGTAGTGTTGATTACATCTTATAGTTGATTACTATATGGTTTATTTGGTGGAAGATTATATGTTCAGATCCAATATGCTATTTAATACGCCCTCTAATCTTGAGCATGATTATCATTTGTGAGTAGTTACCTTTGTTCTTGAGGTCACGGGAGAAATCATGTTGCAAGTAATCATGTGAACTTTATATGTGTTCGGTATTTTGATAGTATGTATGTTGTGATTCCCTTAGTGGTGTCATGTGAACGTCGACTACATGACACTTCACCATATTTGGGCCTAAGGGAATGCATTGTGGAGTAGCAATTAGATGATGGGTTGCGAGAGTGACAGAAGCTTAAACCCCAGTTTATGCGCTATTCCGTAAGGGACCGATTGGATCCCAAAGTTTAATGCTATGCTTAGAATTTATTCTTAATACTTTTCTCATAGTTGCGGATGCTTGAGGGAGGGTTAATCATAAGTAGGATTTTTGTTCAAGTAAGAACAGCACCTAAGCACCGGTCCACCCACATATCAAATTATCAAAGTAGCGAACACAAATCAAGCCAACATGGTGAAAGTGACTAGATGAAAATCTCGTGTACCCTCAAGAACACTTTGCTTATCATAAGAAACTATTTTGGCATGTCCTTTGCCTCCAAAGGATTGGGTTATCTTGCTGCACTTTTTCTACTATTATCGTTACTTGCTCGTTACAAATTATCTTGCTATCAAACTACTCTGGTACTTACAATTTCAGCACTTGCAGACATTACCTTGCTGAAAACCACTTGTCATTTCCTTCTACTCCTCGTTGGGTCCGACACTCTTACTTATCGAAAAGAGCTACAATTGATCCCCGATACTTGTGGGTCATCACCCATCACCGTCCAGCAAGCCTATGATGGAATTACTCACACACGACGGTGAGCATCATGAAATTGGTGATGGAGAAAGGTTGGTGATGATGATGGTGACGATTTCCCCTCTTCGGAGCCTCGAACGGACTCCAGATCTGCCCTCTCGATTAAGAATAGGGGGTGACGGCGGCTCCGTATCATAAAATGCGATGAATCCTTCTTTTTGATTTTTTTCTTCCCGAACGTGAATATATAGAGTTGGAGTGGAGGTCCAGGGGACCCACAAGGCAGGGGCGCCCCACCCTTGTGGACAGCTGGTAGGTCCCCTCTGGTTGATTCTTTCGCTAATATTTTTTATTTATTCCAAAAATATTCTCCGTGAATTTTCAGGTCATTCCGAGAACTTCTATTTCTGCACAGAAATAACAGCAAGGCAATTCTGCCAAAAACAGCGTCAGTCCGGGTTAGTTCCATTCAAATCATGCAAATTAGAGTCCAAAGAAAGGGCAAAAGAGTTTGGAAAAGTAGATACGACAGAGACGTATCAAGGGCCTCCATTGTCCTCGGCTTGTCCTGGCCGAGCTAGCGGGCGAGCCATTCGTCCTGGATACTATGCTTGAATGCGGCTATGGCTTCGGCGTCCGAGTAGTCGACTATTTGATTCTTTTTGGTTAATAATGAAGGAAATATTCCCTAGAGGCAATAATAAAGTTGGTATTTATATTTCCTTATATCATGATAAATGTTTATTATTCATGCTAGAATTGTATTAACCGGAACCTTAGTACATGTGTGAATACATAGACAAAACAGAGTGCCCCTAGTATACCTCTACTTAAATATCTCATTAATCAAAGATGGTTAAGTTTCCTGACCATAGACATGTGTTGTCCTTTGATGAATGGGATCACATCATTAGAGAATGATGTAATAGACAAGACCCATCCGTTAGCTTAGCATAATGATCGTTAAGTTTTATTGCTATTGCTTTCTTCATGACTTATACATATTCCTATGACTATGAGATTATGCAACTCTTGAATACCGGAGAACACCTTGTGTGCTATCAAATGTCACAACGTAACTGGGTGATTATAAAGATGCTCTACAGGTGTCTCCGAAGGTGTTTGTTGGGTTGGCATAGATCAAGATTAGGATTTGTCACTCCGAGTATCGGAGAAGTATCTCTGGGCCCTCTCGGTAATGCACATCACTATAGGCCTTGAAAGCAATGTGACTAATGAGTTATTTGCAGGATGATGTGTTACGGAATGAGTAAAGAGACTTGCCAGTAACGAGATTGAACTAGGTATGATGATACCGATGATCGAATCTCGGGCGAGTAACATACCGATGACAAAGGGAATAATGTATGTTGTTATTGCGGTTTGACCGATAAAGATCTTCATAGAATATGTAGGAACCAATATGAGCATCCAGGTTCCGCTATTGGTTATTGACTGGAGATGTGTCTCGGTCATGTCTACATAGTTCTCGAACCCATAGGGTCCGCACGCTTAACGTTCGATGATGATTTGTAATATGAGTTATGTGTTTTGGTGACTGAAGTTTGTTCGGAGTCCCGGATGAGATCACGGACATGACGAGGAGTCTCGAAATGGTCGAGGTAAAGATTGATATATTGGAAGGTTATATACGGACACTAGAATGGTTCGGAAGAGGTTCAAGGATTTTTCGGAGTACCGGGAGGTTACCGGAACCAC
>NC_041392.1:189899232-189900130 GCF_002162155.2 Triticum dicoccoides
GGTGGAGCCCCCCCCTAGCAGTCCGAATTGGACAAGGGGTGGGGGGAGTGGCCCCCTTTCCTTCTCCCTCTTCCCCCTCTTTCCTCTTTCCCCCTTTCAGTTGGAAGGAAGGGGGCCGACTAGGACTAGGAGTCCTACTGGGACTCCCCCCCACATGGCACACCCCCTAGGGCCGGCCGGCATCCCCACTCCTCCTTTATATACGAGGCCAGGGGGCACCCCAAAGGCACATCAATTGTTCTCTTAGCCGTGTGCGGTGCCCCCCTCCACAGTTTACTCCTCTGATCATAGCGTCGTAGTTCTTAGGCGAAGCCCTGCATGGATCACATCACCATCACCGTCACCACTCCATCGTGCTGACGGAACTCTCCCTCAGCCCTCTGCTCGATCAAGAGTTCAAGGGACGTCATCGAGTTGAACGTGTGCTGAACATGGAGGTGCCGTACATTCGGTACTAATATCGGTTGGATCGTAAAGACGTTCGACTACATCAACTGCATTGACCTAACGCTTCTGCTTTCGGTCTACGAGGGTACATGGACACACTCTCCCCCTCTCAGTGCTATGCATCTCCTAGATAGATCTTGCGTGATCATAGGAAATTTGTTGAAATTGCATGCTACGTTCCCAACAATGGCATCCGAGCCAGGTCTATGCGTAGATGATATGCACGAGTAGAACACAAAGAGTTGTGGGCGATAATTGTCATACTACTTACCACCAACATCTTATTTTGATTCGGCGGTATTGTTGGATGAAGCGGCCCGGACCAACATTACATGACCACGTTCATGAGACCGGTTCTACCGATGTGCTTTGCACACAGGTAGCTGGCGGGTGTCTGTTTCTCCAGCTCTAGTTGAGTCGAATTTGACTATGGCCGGTCCTTGTTGAAGGT
>NC_041392.1:189900508-189904525 GCF_002162155.2 Triticum dicoccoides
CACCCTAATGATGCCATGTCACCACGAAATTACTAAGCCAATTATCATTTGATTAAAATCAAAGTCTAATTCAAATTTAAAATACAAGTCAGATTATTATTTATTCAAATGGTAAATAAAAAATGTTCATTAGGTTGAAAATATTCACCACATAATTTTCTTGCATTAACAAACAATTTTGGAGATGTACAAAATGCCCCTAGGAATTATAACAGTGGACCAACAACCAATTAGTTAACCTTTTTAATTTCTAAAAATAGTTAAACAATCCGAAATGGTTTGAAACCTTTGGTGCAGCCCCAGGGTGTTTTCCTGTATTTGTGTCACAAGTTTCATATTAAACAAAAATCAATTGCTATCCAAACTAAATAGGAAACAATAGTAGTTTTTGTTACAGAAATGTAAAATAGTAAAATGGCACTAAGCACTTAGGCCTAGCAATGCACAGACCTTGGCCCAGCCCAACAACCCCCCTCTGTATCTCCTTACTATTTGATCTTCCGAAAATCCTCAGCAGCCTATTGCTCTTGAAATTCTGGCTTGCTTGCATTATGATTAATCCCATAAGTATAGTAATCTTATTGGCAGCATTTGTCACTATCATTTTGAGTCCGTTGATTCAATATGTTGCGAATGCTCGCAATCCTCAATCAGATCCTAGAATTCATCCTTTCGGCTCAGACATCATTTTAAGCATGAGCTGGATTTCGACCAATCAAATTGCCATCGGTTGTACCCCTAAGGCTATTCAACTTATCCAACCCTAATCAGAGCATTGCTTCTGATCCCTTGTCTTGGAATTGATAATTCCTTTGCATTTGAGCCTTGAATTAGTCAGTTGTTTCTAAAGTTTGATCTCCTTGCATTATTTCTTCTTCTGGTTGAGTATCGATGCTCAGATCAGATCCCTTATGGACCACCAGATCCTTTGTTGGATTTTATTTGACAATGTCCTTCATATAAACCTTGTGAGCCTTCCCTCGGATATATAATGCCTTTGGTAAATTGTATCCTCTGCTTTCTCAACCTTGCTCTGCTCTCGAGCTGGTGATATTTACTCTTCAAGCTTGTCGCATATGTTTCTAAGATGTCCCGATGGGTTGAACCTATACCTTCTCTAAAACCATGTGAACCCGAAAGTTTTCACGAGTCATACTCACTGCTGTTATGTCAGATAAAATTTCAACACAACTTTGTTGAAGGCGAGAAGTGAATGAAAGGTTATGCATTAGAGAAGTGGGAGTCGACCTTGAACTTTTTGTTCATGCCCATGGACACGATGTAGATCCTATCATGGAAGCTTCTTGTAATAATAACTATTTCCTTGATAAGTATCATCTGGTATCTGTGAATTGACCCTTTTGAACCATGGATCTGACCATGATTGTTCTCCTTTGATTTTATTTCTCGGACAAGTTAAAGTACTTGTCTCCTACAGATCAGTACGCCTGTTCAACCTCTATTTTGTTCTACCTTTGAATATTACCCCCTGGTATCTCGAGGATATCAACCCATTGCACTTCATCTTATGAATTTCTGATGAAGTAGTACCTTTCCCCGTCATAATCACTCCACGGGTTCGGGGTTGTCGTTAATTGAGAATGCTGATTAGTGAATCGAATCTGCACTACAATCCAGTACCTTCTAGTACTTTGTTGTTGAGGAGTTTAATAATCCTTCAAGCCATTCCTAGCCTGATCGACTATATCATTATCCTACTAAATTTTTAACTGTGCTACCGGTCCTTCTTCCGGAGCACAACTTTCGACCGCGAGCTAAGCTTACGTCAATCTTCCTCGTGATATCATTTCACCTTGAACAACAATCTTGGTTCCGAGTTTGTGTCATACCCTTGGTTCCAATAACCTTTCGCTTCACCATTCATTAGACTCGTTGTCATCACCAATCGATTACATCTTGAAATCTCTCGACAAATGTGTCATGTTCATCATCAACATTCTGAGCTCTTCCAAGATAGCTATTGGATTCTTGATGAGAAATTCCATCCTTGCCCTTGATGATTTGTGTTGTCGTCGACCACTTATTGCCTTCCTCCAACACAAACTTGTTCGTGTTTTGTGTTATACCTAGAGATTCGTGCTATCCAGCAATTATTCTTCTTTATCTTGGAGTAATACCATCTTTTATGTCAAGAATGTCGTGAGAATTTCACCACCTCTTGAGAATTCTTGATACCAGTAATACTTATCACCATCACCATTCCTTCTTGGTCCTCGTGTTGTTCCTAACCGGAATACCGATAAATGAACTATGATGTGTGAATTCAAAACTTCTAGCAACCCTATTGCTTTGAACCAATGTTTAATTGTGTATGTTTTCCTCGAGCATACATCTTTATATCATTTTGATTTGACAAATGTTATCTCCTTGTTCACCTAATTGGGGAGATCCATCTCTTGAAAATCTTGATGGATTGACACTGAGTCCATCAGCCCCCCCCCATCATCCTCTCCTTGGGTTAATGATGAACTCATGATATGGGACTTGCTTCCATAGTCCATTTCCCGAAAATCTTACAATGTCATCTTGTCAATTGGTGTTGCGCCTTTTCTTCTCACGCATCCCGAGTCTGAGGTATCCCGACACCAATTAGATCTGAACCTCAATCAGATATGATGGTGGGAACATATTTCCAAGAGTAATAATAATGGTCTTTATATGACCCAGTAGGGTGATATCGTGCCTAGCACACCTGGCCGGAGGACCTATTGTTACTGTTTCCTTTTTAGCAAGGCCATCCTTTCTTCCATGAGGAAATTGTACGACTTATTCTACAAGCCGTTCCTGATGGATCCTTTGTGTTTCCAAAGTTCGACCTTTGCTTGAAGACCATGTCAATGCTATCTCGAAGCATGTTTGTGGTACTCCGATCTTGAATAAGAACAATTGAAGCACAACGCTAAATTTCTTGATCAATTATCCAAACATCGTTGTATGGGTAACATCATGAAATTCCTCTCCCCTTGCCTAAATGGTTTTCTACCTTCTATCCGGTCTTGGATATCATGCTCTGCTTGTCCTTGGGAAGGATATACCCCTGGAATATGTGTTTTAACACATTTTTCCTTTCCATTGTTCTGTTTAATCTGATAATCATATTTTCCTTTGCATTGTTTGGTTTTACATTTCTTGTGATCTATATGATCTAAGCAGTAATATTCTCCTACTTATGTAAACACCTCATTGTACAATACTGTCAGCAAGACCTTGTTACTATTGTTGATGACATTCCGGTAACCACCGATGGACGAGAACTTTGCCTACTGGTCCGCCTCGTTCAACGAGCAGAAAAATGGTTCTCTTCGTCCCTCGCCCTTGGTACCAACATTGTTGCCAACATAACTGACAGGCTAAGCTCTGGCCTGCTTTGTTATCATGACTGTGCAAAATATCACCGCCCTTTCTACTTTTAACCCACATGGTGGGCCCATAAGCCACAGTTCCACAGGATCGAAACCTGACTCCCATGTACACCCCTGTTACCAAAGTCAATCCTCACGTTTGGCTTCGTATGTAATTCACGGGTCACCTTCTAAGAGATGATCTAATCTGGTATCAGACACAACACTTATTCCCATTGGTCTGAACCGCTCTCACATTCCGTTTCAGGCAACGAACGATTGCCTATATGCTTTAAACTTATTATTGCACCTTCTTACTTTACTCTAGATGACTTTCTTGATTGTCAACTCGAGTGATGCCTCTATACCTCGTTCACCGAGATAGCCCCTACGTACCTAACATGTGTTGAACTCCATCCTTCCCGAGTTCTTCCACTTAACTTTTCCGTAAGTACGATAGAGTTCTCGAAGAAAGGATGCCGACTTCATCATGATGACCTGAAGCAGAGAAATGAAGACATCAACAAAGGGGGTCAACTTCTTTGAGAAGAGCAACCGAGATCAAGAAGGCTCGTTGGAATTTCGTAACCAGTTCTTTCCCCTTTACCCCGCCTCTTAAATCTCGGGACGAGATTTCTTTTAGTGGAGGAGATTT